>NC_140174.1:22884808-22904808 GCF_963971535.1 Notolepis coatsorum | reverse complement strand
TCGGAGCGGAGGACAGCTCTCGCTCCGGAAGTCACTCTGACCCATTTTAAAACCCACTCCGCGCTCACTCCAACCCCGCTCCACTCCTCGCTCCGCTCGTGCTCCGCGCCGCTCATATGCTCTGCTCTGTACCAACCATTCTGTTGCTGTTAATACTGTTTATTAAGACCAACGGTGAGTTTAGTTGAGCGGGTCTCAACTTGTACATTTGAAATTGACAATCAATTAAGATATTAATAATAATAATAATAATAATAATAATAATAAATATTTTGTTTCTGTTGTACCAAACTCGTACCGAACCGTGACCCCAATATCGAGGTACGTACCGAACCGTGGCTTCTGTGTACCGTTACAGCCCTAGTGTTAACCACTACACCACCGTGCTGTGAGGAGACAGTGTTAACCACTACACCACCGTGCTGTGAGGCGACAGTGTTAACCACTAAACCACCGTGCTGTGAGGCGACAGTGTTAACCACTACACCACCGTGCTGTGAGGCGACAGTGTTCACCACTACACCACCGTGCTGTGAGGCGACAGTGTTAACCACTAAACCACCGTGCTGTGAGGCGACAGTGTTAACCACTACACCACCGTGCTGTGAGGCGACAGTGTTAACCACTAAACCACCGTGCTGTGAGGCGACAGTGTTAACCACTACACCACCGTGCTGTGAGGCGACAGTGTTAACCACTACACCACCGTGCTGTGAGGCGACAGTGTTAACCACTAAACCACCGTGCTGTGAGACGACAGTGTTAACCACTACTACACCACCGTGCTGTGAGGCGACAGTGTTAACCACTACACCACCGTGCTGTGAGGAGACGGTGTTAACCACTACACCACCGTGCTGTGAGGCGACAGTGTTAACCACTACACCACTGTGCTGTGAGGCGACAGTGTTAACCACTAAACCACCGTGCTGTGAGGCGACAGTGTTAACCACTACTACACCACCATGCTGTGAGGCGACAGTGTTAACCACTACACCACCGCGCTGTGAGGCGACAGTGTTAACCACTACACCACCGTTCTGTGAGGCGACAGTGTTAACCACTACACCACCGTGCTGTGAGGCGACCGTGTTAACCACTACACCACCATGCTGTGAGGCGACAGTGTTAACCACTACACCACCGCGCTGTGAGGCGACCGTGTTAACCACTACACCACCGTGCTGTGAGGATACCGTGTTAACCACTACACCACTGTGCTGTGAGGCGACAGTGTTAACCACTACACCACCGCGCTGTGAGGCGACCGTGTTAACCACTACACCCCCGTGCTGTGAGGAGACAGTGTGCTGTGAGGCGACAGTGTTAACCACTACTACACCACCGTGCTGTGAGGCGACAGTGTTAACCACTACACCACCGTGCTGTGAGGAGACAGTGTTAACCACTACACCACCGTGCTGTGAGGAGACAGTGTTAACCACTACACCACCGCGCTGTGAGGCGACCGTGTTAACCACTACACCACCACGCTGTGAGGCGACAGTGTTAACCACTACACCACCGCGCTGTGAGGCGACCGTGTTAACCACTACACCACTGTGTACCGTCGGTAGTGTGATATTAAAGGGTTAACCTTCTGTAGTGTGGCAGTGAAAGGGTTGAAAAAAGGCTGAAAAGATCCTTTATGACCCGACTCATCCTCTCCATCTGAACAACTAGATTCAGCGAGTCATTGCTGCCGACTGCAGTTAGACTGACGAACGGTATTCTGGCCAGCGGTCTTCTCTTGTAAAGTTTGATTGTACATTGTATATGATGTATATTTTATACGATGTATATGATGTATATTTTATACGATGTATATGATGTATATTTTATATGATGTATATTTTATAGCTTTGCCCAGAACGCTTTGTTGCTGTGTGTGTGTGTGTGTGTGTGTGAGATCAGAGCAACACGCCAGAAAAAGAAGAAAAAAAAACTACTTGATCTTCTGCTTTTGTTTTGGTGAAGCATATTTAATTTAAGAGAAATGGACTCTGCATCTCAATATCTTTTATCCAATGAATGAGATCAGATGCTACTTGGTATCTATGACAGACATGTTCATGCCATTGTTTTCTCCCTGGAACACCTACAACACAGTATTTCATACTGTACTATACATATCTTTACAGACCATGCTGCCTTGTTATCTTTAGTACTTCACTTGTTTACGTGTGTGTGTGTGTGTGTGTGTGTGTGTGTGTGTGTGTGTGTGTGTGTGCGCGCACATGCAGGGAGAATGAAGTTCTGAAGGTCCAGCTGAAGAAGTACGTAGGGGCGGTTCAGATGCTGAAGAGAGAAGGAAGCCAGGACAACGACGGTAAGACACACACACACACACACACGCACGCACACGCACACACACACATTTCCTCTATTCTGCTCTCCTGACACACACACACATACACACACACACACACACACACACACATTTCACACACACACACACACACACACACACACACACACACACACACACACACACACACACACACACACACACACACACTTCCTCTATTCTGCTCTCCTGATAAAAAATTTAAAATGGACGTGCTTCTAGAAGTTACTACTTATCATCTGATGTTGACCGGATGGGGGGGGGGGGGGGTCGTTTATAATTCCGTGGCCAACGTTAGATGATTCATCTAGTGTGGGTGATATGATCATTAGAGCAGTTAGTATTGAACACGTTAAAAAATAACGCTGAATCTCATAGCGTTGGGCGATGAGCGTGGAACAGAAATATTCCTATTATGGGATGTAGAAATATGCGATCCATTTCCAGGTTGTATAATAGTATATACGTCCAAATCATGTTGTTTATCGAGTTATTGGTAACTGATTGCTATCCGTTGTGTCTAGCTCGAGTCCTGGGACTATTACCGAGTGATCGGACCGAATTGAAATGAGCACCAGCTTCCATTTCCTGTTTCCGCTCTGGGCGATCCGCCGATCGGCCACCAGATGGCGCTCTTGAACCGTTGGCGAGTTGAGAGGGGATCAAGAGTAGATCTCAAGTCTCCGGGGGAGAAATATGATTTCGATCACAGATTTTTGAAATATTGATATCAAAGACGTGGTACGGCGTCTTTGGCAGAATGAGCATGGCGGGGAAAGACGTCCTACGGCGTTTTTGGCGACCATAGTGTTAACATTTAACATCAACACAACGCAGACCAATATGATCCGTCACATCAACACAATGTGGTACGACGTGAACGCCAATCAATCAAGTGCGCTCCGTCTCACTACCCGGCTTTTTTAAACTCAAATAGCCTATTTTGATTGGATAATTATATTCTTAAGCCCAACCTGTGCAACTATTTTAGCAGTAAGTGATTGACAGCTGGCCATTACTGCAGTCAGGTCAGAGAGCTCAGAGCTGTCACTTGGACATTTTTGAAGAAAAAAAATATTCACTGGCATTGTTTTTGTTCAAATTCACTGGCATTGTTCACAGAGGAAAACATTTCTAATAAAAAAATAATAATAATAATACAAATAAAATAAAATAATAATAAAAAAAAATAATATATGTACATGTATATTAATAATAATATATATATATATATTTTTTTTTTGTCTGTAAAATACTAGTGAAGTGCAATAACCTCCACTGGTTTGTACTCATGCTTTTCTCACAGGCTTAGAGATGGAAAACGACTCCCTCATTAGGCCGTGCTCTGCTGTCAAACACAATGACATTTCATCCTGACTGTCTCTCTCTCTCTCTCTCTCTCTCTCTCTCTCTCTCTCTCTCTCTCTCTCTCTCGTACTTTTTTAGTTTGGTGTTCTTTTTTTCTTTTTTTTCTTTACCGGGGTGCGTTTGATAACTTTGACTTAGTGTCCCTGCAGCCCTGGGTGGAGCTAGCAGAGGGGAGCTCTGTGTAAAGGGGTCACCGAGATAAGGCCGCTGACCAATCTAAGGCAAACAAAATGAACACGACAGATTATGGAGGGACACATAATGACTAATTACATTTTGGAGGGAGAAGAGTGTGGTTATCTGCGGTGCCTGCGGCTTTATATATATATATATATATATATATATATATATATATATGTGTGTGTGAGAAAGAGGGGGACAGAGAGGAAGTGTATGCGTGCGTGCGTGAGTGCTTGCGTGCTTATGCACACGTGTCTGTTTCTCTAACCTTCCCACCTGCACAGAGTTTGCCCTCAGGCACTGAGTGGGGCGCCCCTAAGGTCCTTGAGGTCTTCACCTTATTCGGGTCTAGAAGTCAACAACAAAACATCCAGGTTTCCTTGACAACAACGTATAGATTCTTGGAACAAGCGGCGATGCTGGTTCTAGAAAAGTGCTGTTCCCAGATCAGCACAGGAGTTGTTTACTCTCACAAACTGTCACTCAACCTTGTAATATTTTCGTCGATGCGTCATAAAAATAAAAACTAATTTTTTTTTTTTTGCACTACCTATCTTTGTGAAAGTGGCTTCCCAGCTCTGGTCCAGCTGAAGACAAAGCAGAGGAACAGATTGAACATTGAGCATGACCTCAGAGTTGCTTTGTCTACCATCACCCCAGACTTTGAGACTCTTGTCAGGAGCAAACAACATCCCCAGTTATCCCATTAGTTCCCTGGGATGTTAAGCTAAGAAGTCTGCTAAGAAGGATATATTATTTATTATTATTATTATTATTTTATTTCATTGTGTTTTTAGCCCTAGTTGCACTTTTGTTGCAACCCCAGTTATCCCATTAGTTCCCCCAAACTTACTGTCGGTCTGTTATGTTAAGCTAAGAAGTCTGCTAAGAGCCCGGAAAAGGAGCCGCGCCCACAGGAAGCAGAGATGGAGCGTGTGACAGAAATAATCGTTAGATTAGTCGACTAATCGAAAAAATTATCGACAGAAATAATCGTTTAGATTAGTCGACTAATCGGAAAAATTATCGACAGATTAGTCGACTACCAAAATAATCGTTAGTTGCAGCCCTAACACGTACACAAAATATAGATGTAGTGCAAACACACGCACATCAAAACACACTACCGGGCTCAGATTTGCATTGACACACTATACTGCAAAAAGTACTTATTTTTTCCTCAGCCGTGCCGTTCGGGCCTATCCTAGCTCCAAAAAATACAGTTCTCTTTTATGTCACCGCTTGTAAACATCGGCGCCTCAAAAATCAAAACCCGACCGTACGCTTCAGAGCGCGAAGTGGAAATGTCTTCGATTCAACAACAGATCATTTCAAGTATTTCAACGAATCCAGCGGGTAGAGAGGGGGAGTTAAAACACAAACCACAGCTTGGGTCTTTAAGGTTTTCCCTCCCAGTGTTCCACGGCTCCTTGTTAACGGCACACGGTGTGGCGCTTCCTCCCCGCCATGTATAAAACATCACAGCCACCACACGGCTCCGTCTCTCTCCTCTCGCAGGCCTGCGCCAATTACTGCGACTCCTGAATCTGATGGTTAAACAGCGGCCACGCGGTCCTCCCGATGCCACAGCGCACATACACACGCACGCACGCACATGGGCACACGCACGCCAGAAAAGCTAAGCGTGTAAGGCGGGTGCTTAATGGCGGGGGTCAGAGGGCTGAGAAGACGCTGGAGATTTGACGCGGTACAGACACTCATCATAACCACACTGCTGTTATTCAAGAGTGGTTGGGTTTCATACTGTACCCCCCCCCCCCCCCCCCCCCCCCCTCCCCTCCCCCCTCCCCTCTCGGTCTGACATGGATCCCAGAGGACCTGGTCTTTCAGAGGCCTGCAGCGTTTCTTGCGGAAAATCCACCAATTTGCTGCTTACTGTTCACCCAGTAAGAAGGTTCTGAGGTATTTTTTTTCTTTTTTCTTGGTTGTACTCCCTTGACGCTCTCTCTCTCTCCATTCCTCTATATGTCTCTCTCTTCTCACATCCCTCTCTTTTCCCTCTCAATTCCCCCTTTTCCTCTCCATCTCTCCCTCCTTTCTTCTCTCCCACCTCTTCCCTTTCTCTCTCTCACCCCCACCCCTCCTCTCTGTCTCTCCCTCCCTCCCTCCATTCATCTCTCTCTCCCTCCCTTCCCCCATCTCTCTCTCCCCCTCCCTCCCTCCCATCTTCTTTCCCCCTCTCTCTCTCCCTCCCTCCTCCTTTCTTCTTCCCCCTCTCTGCCCCCCCCCCTCCTCCCTCCGTGTCTTCATCTCGACAGGCGTGGTAATTCCCGCACTGTATCTCAGTTTAAATGATTTCATCCTCTCTTGCCTCTGTCTCTTCCGCTAATGATCTGCCCTACTCCATCACACTTTGATGTTGACGAGCGCTGTGTGTGTTATGTGCACAAGCGTGTGTGTGTGTGTGTGGAGGAGGAGGAGGAGGAGGAGGAGGAGGGAGGGATAGGAGGGGGAGGAAGGGGAGGAGAGGGAGTGGTTTGAGAGGTTTGGGAAGGATGGGGGTAGAATGAAAAGACTGAAAAGGATTGATACACAAGCGGCCCTTTTTCATGTGCTGTCAACGCGCCTCCCCGTGATCATTGCGCAGCCCTTTCTGAACCCCCCCGCGCAACACACCGCGCCGCGGAGCAGAGGTGAGCTCTTGAACGCTCCTCAGGGACTGACAGGCCCCGCTGACACCCCACAAAGCATGTCTCCTCCTCTCTCTCTCTCTCTCTCTCTCTCTCTCTCTCTCTCTCTCTCTCTCTCTCTCTCTCTCTCTCTCTCTCTCTCTCTCTCTCTCTCTCTCTCTCTCTCTCTCTGAGCTTCAAAAGGCCTCGTTAGGATTGTTTCCCAGCTCGATGCTGCCATGGGAGAAAGAGGGGGGGGGGGGGGGGGGGTTCCCCACTCTTTTGCGGATGGGGAGGGAGGGTACACACTTGTGTATATTCCGACGCGGATACGAATTGCAGCACTTTTGCTTTTTGGTCTCCCATAAGTGTGTCAATGCAAATCTGAGCCTGTTAGTGTGTTTTGATGCGAGTGCGTTTTGCGCTACATCTATTATTTGTGTGCTCGTCCGCCATTAGTCTGTAAATGCAAATCTGAGTGTGTTTATGTACGTGTGGATTACGTGACATTTACACCAGTCTGTGTGCATTTATGCTACATACTTAAATGCAAATCTAAACGCATGTGTGTGTGTGTGTGTGTTAAGTAAACCCACATTCTCTTCCATGCTCATTATAGAGTGAGACTGAATATATAGTATGTGTTATCCATAGACAGCTTCCCATTTGTGTCAAACCATCAAACCCACTTGTACCGATACGTGTTCCAATAACTGTGTGTGTGTGTGTGTGGCGCGCGCGCGTGTACCCAGAGAAGCTGCCAGGAGGCTAAGACAGTCATGTTTATTATTAGACGGAGATTAGATGTTGAGAAACTAGGGCTGGGTGGTAATTAAATATGATCATTTATCGTCATATCGTTTAATTATCATATAGTGATGGTGTCATGATATCGAGATATGGCGATGCACTTCTTTTGTTTGAATTGATAATAACAGGTACATATTAACTCGGATTTCAGTTAATATGGCATACGATGGCAGTTATTAACCCGTTAGGTGCTGGCTCCAGAAGAGGTCAATATGTCAAAGGAAATAATATGAATAAACCAATATTATTTGAGGGAATTAGAAAATTGCGGTTTTGGTTTTGTGTCACACTTTACATTACCACGCAGTTAAATGATATTAACATCAACTGGATTACATAAACTGTGATTTCACATGTGAGCAGATATATATTGATATTGAAAAAAAGAATCCTCATCATTATCGTGATATTGATTTCTTCCACATTACCCAGCCTTAGAGAAACCTGCAGGGACAGACACCACCGCTCTACATGGAGAATCAGCATACATAGACACGCACGCACGCACGCACACACACACACACACACGCACACACACACACACACACACACACACACACACACACACACACACACACACACACACACACACACACACACACACACACACACACACACACACACCTCTTATAACCTGTACGATAAGCCCTATACAGCTTGCTGAAGAAGAAAAACACATTCCATTTGGGATCTGTTGGCAAGCTATTACAAATTTACAAAGCAGGTGATTGAAGCCGATAGACTTTATTCAGCTGACAAAGAGTGTGAAGAACAGCAGGGGATAAAGATACGGAGACTTGCGAGAGAGTCGGTCAACACAAGTCAATTGACGCCATGGAATGGGGTTTGGATTGGAATCAAGAGCATTGATTGGATGAGAAAACATTAGTGTTTCTCTCCTTCGCTCTGCCTGCTTTGTTACAGCAGTCTGTCTCTCAGCTGACAAGGTTGATAGCCTCTGTTCTCCCCTGGGAGCTTTACTGAGTGACTGGCTGGCTGACTGGCTGACTGGCTGACTGGCTGACTGGCTGACTGACTGACTGGCTGACTGGCTGACTGGCTGGCTGACTGGCTGACTGACTGGCTGACTGGCTGGCTGGCTGACTGGGTGACTGACTGGCTGACTGGCTGGCTGACTGGCTGACTGGCTGGCTGACTGGCTGACTGACTGGCTGACTGGCTGGCTGACTGGCTGACTGGCTGGCTGACTGGCTGACTGGCTGGCTGGCTGACTGGGTGACTGACTGGCTGACTGGGTGACTGACTGGCTGACTGGCTGGGTGACTGACTGGCTGACTGGGTGACTGACTGGCTGACTGGCTGGGTGACTGACTGGCTGGCTGGGTGACTGACTGATTGACTGACTGGCTGACTTACTGGGTGACTGGCTGACTGACTGATTGACTGACTGACTGGCTGACTGACTGGGTGACCGGCTGGCTGACTTTACGGGTGAGCTCCCCAGTCAGCTGAAGTTGAACCAAGCTACTGAATACAAACATAATACCCCAGGATGGACTTGGCAGTTAATAACCCATTATGTGCCAGCTGACCATTGGCTGGCCACTGCTACGCTCCAGTGAGGGCACACCAGAAGAGGTCGACATGGGGTCAAAGGCCTCGCGGACTGGCGAGATGGAATTCCTGCCTCTTTTATTTTCACACTAACGGATCTCTGAAATTTGTTTTGTCCCCCCCCCCCCCCCCCCCCCCCCCAGGAGGCGATAACCCATACATTTTAAAAGACAAAATTCTCCAAAACTAAGCTTGAGTGGATGGAGGGGCTTACTCATACTCCAACGAGGAAAGCGATTACATGGCTGCTTAAAAACCAATACGCTTCTCACCACTGACTCCTCTCTCCTCCTGACCTCCACCAGCCCAGTGGCTTTAAATTAATGACCTCCCCTCAGGGATGGAGCCTAATATTCCAGGATTAATTTACATTCTCCATCTTCTGCTTCTCTCCTCAGTTCTCTGCTCTGTCCCGACTAGGGATGGGCATCGATGTTCGAATATTCACACGGTCGTTAAATTATAAGAAATCGAATATAATTTTGTAAATATAAGATATATTTTCTGTTTTTACTAGGGCTGACCTTCAATTTGTTTTTTGGAATTCGAAGCTTCGAGATAAAAAAAATAATAATAATAAAATAATAATTTAAATTTATTTTATTTTATTTTTTTATGTTGTGGGACTTGTACAGCACTTTGTTCAACTTTGTCATCAAGGTAATCAACATCGAGGAAGGGGCGGAGCCGCGGCAGTCACGAGACCCAGGAAAACGCTCTGAGCTTTTTTTCCCTTTTTTTCAAAGCGTTCCGCCTTGAAAAAAACCTCTGCTATGGACACAAGCCCTGACACTGCTTTAACGGCATGCTGGGTACAGGTAGATGGCCAGGTAGCATAACAGTCTGTTAACAGCTGGGAGAACAGAAAAGAAAGATGAAGGAAGAGAGACCGGAAATGTTACATGGTAGCAACATTTTGTACGTTTGCCATGTTTCACGCAAGTTCACACATTTCAAGCATCGGAATAAATGCTTTATGTTCGCCTGCTCTGCTAGCATTTAGCAACGACAGCAGCCAGGTAGCGCGCTTGTTGGATTATCCCGTTCGCTATTAAGTAAAAACAAAAAGAAAATAAGTTAACGTGGAAGCTCAGACATTTCAAGCATCAGTGATGTAGCATTCAGAATGAATGCTTTTGTTCCAGGAAATACGCTAGCCTGGTCCACTAGCGTTAGCTGTTAGCAATGACGGCAGCCAGGTAGCTCGCTTGTTGGATTATCTCACGTTCGCTATTAAGGCGAGACACTGCAGGTGAATAGTCAAATATACTTTTTTTGTTGATTTTGAGATTTTGTTATATTTTGCTTCCTAAACATGTCTTCTATGAAACTAGTGACAATAAAACGTCAATAACACACATTTAGTTGTTTATTTTACATCATTTTGCCTTATTGCATCCATAAATGTGTACATATTTAATGGGGAAGTGCCTCATTTGCATATATAAACATAAATTTCAGAAAACTTGCAATATATTTTTTCTTAGTTTATATGTACATAACAAATTGGGAAAGTTTCATAGTGATATCTATTCAAATATGTTTTGCCTATTAGGGGGTACTACACTGTACTACACTGTTTGTAGCCTGTGTGTAGTTCTGTTCAGTTCAATAACATCATTATTATTATTCAGTTATCAGGCATGTGTTTAGGTTGTCTATTACTAATGGTTTGATTAGGTATTGTGTTTGTAAATATCTGTTTAAAAAAAAAAGTATGGCATTTTACAATACAGAACTTTGAAGGCGTTTTCCCAAAAATGAGTTTTAAGAGTTTTTCCTCATACTCTGAGCCAGAAATCTCCACTTCAGTAGCACTCACATACACCAAAACTTCCAGTTCTATTCATATCTATGTTCTGAAGGTATTTACAGAAGGGTTTGTTGATATCGCATTCATACCCTGATTTATATCACATTTTATTCCTAAAAACATGGCGAAATATGGAATTTTACCATAAAAATGGACTGAATGGAGTATTTTCTGATTTATGGAGTGATAAAAAGAGATATCCAAAATCCCCTCTGTAATAACCTTTGGCTCTAATATGTCAACAAAATGAAACTATAATTTTGAAAATGGCTTTATCCAATGTTCAGATTTCTGTCCTGGAATTATATGCAAATTAGTGCATATTTAAATAGATCATGCCTCATTGGCATATTTAAACATACAATTTCAGAAAACTTGTAATACAAAAAAGTCTTGTCTTAATATAAGTAATCAACTGGGGAAGTTTCATTGTGATATCTATTAGTTAATTTTTTTACCCTATTCACCTGCAGTGTCTCCCCTTAACCCCTTAAACCCGGTATCGGGCCGAGATTTATTTCACGTCATGAATAGATTAATACAGTCCGTATTAATTAATGTTGCGTTTCTTTTTCAAATGTAGCCAAGAGTAAAGACCCTAACCCTCAGGCACGTGCACACATAGAGCCCAAGGGGTGCTTGAGCACCTGCCCTTTTGAGCCTCATAAAAAAGTGCCATTTAAAAAAAAATATATTTTTTTTACCGTTACGCATATAGACTGCCCTTCCAACTGAAAAATGTCAGGATAGAATCAAAATATTAGGTAAAGAGAGAGAGAGATGCCCCATATTCCATTGCAGTTTGCACGGCCTCCTCAGCGTGCCTCTCCGCGGACCTATATATTTTATGCATAGCGTGGGTGGTGATGATGATGATGATGGAAACCGCTGTTGCGCATACAGTTGAATGCTGGTATTACACTCATTGAGGGACACGAAGAAGTCAAGTCCGATGGGATTTGGGAATCTCAAATACAAATCGGGATTGGAATAAAAAATGCATTTATATTAAACAATAGAGAATATACTTCTTGGGGTCTGTAGGGTAAGCACTTATTCCCTCCCCCCTGAACATTTATGGTGATGTATGGGCCTGTTAAGTCAGTGATAAAAGTGTCTTTCAAGGATAAGTGAGCTCCTGCACTGATTATTATAGTTCAATATTCAATATTTGATCACCAAGACCACCCAAAAAGCATAAAAAGGGGCCCCCCCGCCCGAAAAGTGCCCTTAAAACACTACCCAACTCACACCAGCCCCTGTCTAAGCTGGAGGGGCTGTTGTGAATAATTTTTTTATGTTATTTATATGATTATATCTAACGGGTTGAACAAACCTGAACGTTATTGCCATGAATTACAACATATATTGTTTCTATACCTTTCTGTGAACATCTACAAAAAAAATGCTATGCAATTGAATTTGGTGTAGAATGTCGGAGCTATGGACATTATACAAAAGTAACTGTACTTACAGTAGATTTCATTCACAGTCTTTGCTGCCCTGTAACGGGCGCCTGGTGCTACTAAATCCAGATTTAACTCTGCCATTGGAAAGAGGAGATTTGGCCCGATCCATAGATGTATGACGTGGCCATAATAAGGTCCTTTATAGGCCTGATATTCTATATTCATATTTCAAATTGCATGTATCCGGATGGCAAAATTCAGTACTGTATCTACAAAAAAACCTGTAAATCATCTGCCCTTTATTCATTTGCTTAAATTTGTTGTGCACTTGATCTCAAGGAGGTGCAGAATGAGCTCAGTTGGGCGAATTTTCCGAAAATATGACTAGGGCTTAAGAGGTTAAGTAAAAACAAAACCATACGTTAACGTGGAAGCTCAGACATTTCAAGCATCAACACTGTAGCTTTAGAAATGAATGCCTTTCTGTGGGCGGCTGATTGGCGCAGTGGGCAAGGCGCTCGCCTCTAACGCAGGATACGCTGGGTTCGAGCGTTGCTACCGGCTGGCCGGTCGTTCATACTAACACAATTGGCAAGTGTTAGAGGGTGAGAAAGCCGGTGGGTGGGGATTTGACGTTGTGTACAGCGACTCCTACAGGTCGGTTTGGTGACGCCGGTGCGACGGAAGCAGGAACTGTCGGGGGCAGCATGAGCCTCCCACGTGTTACTCCTCGCCACTGAGAGTTCGAGCTGCTGCGGTGAAAAGATGCGACAGGCTGCCTCCTTGTGTACCGGAGGGGACACGTGATGCAAGGCTTCTGTCCTCACTACAACCGACCTGTGGGAGGCATAGTCTAGCAACATTCAAGACAGGGGAGGGAAGAATTTGATATACGAAATTGGGATGGGAGAAAAATAGAAAATGGGGAGAAAAAGCGGATAAAAAAAAAAGAAATTAATGCCTTTCTTCCTGGCAATAACGTTAGCCTTCTGCGACTCCCAAATATCAAGCTCTTGACAATGACCGCTGCCAGCTAGCTCTCTTGTTTGATTATATCACGTTTGCTATTAAGTAGTTCCCAGTGACTATTGAACAGCAATTTTCTAAGTTATGCCTCATCCCTAGTGCCGACTTTATAACCGCTTTCTCAGCCCGCAACAACCCTAATTTGTTGTTGTTGTTGTTGTTGTTGTTGTTGTTGTTGTTGTTGTTGTTTGTCCTTTGTTTCATCCTCCCATCCGTTGGGTCAAGCTGCCCTGTGATTCAGGCTCTCCAGCATCAGCTCAATTCAGTGGTGGTGATTCAGGCTCTCCAGTTTCTTTTGTTTTTTTAAAGGTTATTTTGTAAGGCTTTCTGCTTCAGTGGACCGTGCACATTCCAGAGTGACCAGAGAAGATGAGAAAAGAGAGAGAGAGAGAGAGAGAGAGATAGAGAGCGATAGATAGAGAGGGGGAGAGAGAGAGATAGATAGAGGGGGAGATAGAGAGATAGAGAGAGATAGATGAGAAGAGAGAGTGACATGAGATGAGAAGAGAGAGAGAGAGACCAGAACAGACGAGAAGAGTGACCAGAGAAGAGACAGAGTGACCAGAGAAGAGACAGAGTGACCAGAGAAGATGCAAAGAGAGAGAGAGAGCGATTGACCAGAGAAGATGAGAAGAGAGAGAGAGAGAGACCAGAAAAGACGAGAAGAGTGACCAGAGAAGAGACAGAGTGACCAGAGAAGATGCAAAGAGAGAGAGAGAGCGATTGACCAGAGAAGATGAGAAGAGAGAGAGAGAGAGATGAACGCAACACCGATAAGGAACAGGGTTTGAACTCATGGTGTCCAACCGTGTACATGGACGTGTGCCCCCCCCCCCCCACATCAGTATGTTGATGATGTCACACTCGCTCTCCTTTCATCTTCCCTCTCCTTGTTGTTTCAAGTCTCTGTAGATTAGATCTACCCAGCCCTCCGGTCAGAACCTACACTAGATTCGTTCCCTGCGATCGCTTGGCACCTCGTACGTGTTTAATTCCTCCATAAATAAGCCCTCGGTGTACGGGGTGGGGGGGTGGGGGGGGCATACTCATCTCCAATGAGGAAAGCGATTACATGGCCGTTTAAAAACCAATAAGCTTCTCCCTGCTCCTCACCTCCTCCAGCATCCCAGCCCAGTGGCTTAATGACTGAATGAGAGGCATTTTTCACTGCTGCCTGCTCCTAATAGCATAGCACTGTGTTACTTATTCATTAACCACCCCATTTGTATTTACCTCCCCCCAGGTCACACTGTGTTAACGCCTCCGCCATCTTGTTGTCGGGGTCATTGTCTTTCTGCAGCTTGGACCCCAGTTTATGTCCTGTTGCAGCATTAAGCTAATATCAATAACTGAGAGGAAATCGTAGTCCGTTCTGGAATATTTGTTGTTGTTTTTTGTTAAGTGTGTATGTGTATGCGTGTGTGTGTGTGTTTTATAGGGAGAATGAGTATTGGTTGGAGTAACGTTGTGTGTGTTTTGGAGAGGTGGAGGTGTGTGTGTGTGTGTGTGTGTGTGTGTGTGTGTGTGTTCAAGTTTCTTTAATAGTTGTCATACAGAAGTACAGAATACTTTTATACAAAACGCTTCTTTCTGTTACGCTCCAGAGACTGTGCTAGACAAAAGATAAGTATGAAATAAAATAAGTATAGCAAGTAAAAAATAGAAGTCACGTACGTAGACACAAGTGTTCAGTATGTACATAATTATGTACAACGTTCAATGCAGAATAGAAGTAACTGGGTTACCATACAATATACTATGCAATATACTAATATAGAATATACTATATAGTGCAAAGCAGACATGGGATGAGGTACAATTTAGGTACAATTTACAGTAAGGTGTCCTGATATAAAGTGTGTCTAGGTGTTCTAAAGTGTGGAGAGTGGGTGATGCAGTGGGTTGTTTGTTTAAAGTGAGTGTGTGCGTGTGGATGTGTGTGCTGTGAGTGCATTTGATGGTTGTTGCATAGTGTTATTGTTCGTTGAGCATCCTGATGGCCTGGGGATAGAAGCTTCTTCTGAGTCTTTCTGTGCTTGCCATGAGACTCCGGTATCGCTTGCCTGACCGCAGCAGTTCAAAGAGGCAGTTGTTTTGGTGGGTGGGTGGGTGGGTGTGTGGGTGTGTGTGTGTGTGTGTGTGTGTGTGTGTGTGTGTGTGTGGGTGTGTGTGTGTGTGTTTTTTTTTAATTGCTAGAGATTCAAATACTTTTTGGGCCCCCCATGATCATCATACCCATGGATGTAGGGCTCATCTAACCCATCTATTCAATGTCTATGGTGGAAGTGGATTTTCATAGACTTTGTCTATTTTGCTGCTATCTATTTTATACTCGTTTTATACTTGTTTTATGTCTGCACTTGCTAATTTTATGTATTTTTTATATTTTTTTGACTGCTGTGAAGCACTTTGAGCTGCAATTCTTGTATGAAAGGTGCTATACAAATAAAGTTTATTATGATTTAATTTCTATATAAGAACCGTGCGTTTGTGTGCGTGTCTTAGTGTTACTGTGGTTCATGTGTGCTGTTTAATTATCGGAGCTTCTGGATATAGATATATGAAAATAGCAAGGGGTCTTTTTATCGGACAGAAGGAGGTAGGTGTTGTGGAGGTGTGTGTGTGTGTGTGTGTGTGTGTGTGTGTGTGTTATAATCATTCTGTTGACTAATCTGAACTCTCGGTGTGAAGGTGAGGGGGCGACGGTCCTTATTAAGCAGAAGGTGTCTCGAGGTGACACATGGTGTGTGTGTGTGTGTGTTTAGGGACTGTAAGGCATGGTGTTTTGCGCTAGAGGGACACTTAATGAACGTGTGTGTGTGTGTGTCTGTGTGTGTGTGTGTTTGTGTGTGTGTGTAGGGGGGGGTATGAATACATGTTTATGTGTGTATGAGTGTATGTCAACGTTATTAATACTCTGCTGACAGACTGTTGAAAAGCAAGAGCATGAATCATTCTCTATGTGAAGGTAGCTTAAAGAAATAGATCTCAAGGAGGTGCTGAATGAGCTCAGTTGCAATTTGTCATGCCTGGTCAATGTTAGCATGGTGTTATTCACTGTCAAATAAATACAAATAATAATAATTGATATTATTTTATTATATTTGGTTCATTATAATTTTATCAAGCCTTGTACCTTGGACCTTGTAGAAGTGTAGCAATCTTCCATTTACTTGGGTATGTACTTTTAGGCAGATTTTTTGAAAATATGGCTTAAGAGGTTAAAGGGATAGATCAGCTAGACTCATTCTCTATGTGAATGTAGCTTAAATGGATAGATCAGCTTGACCTATTCTCTATGTGAATGTAGTTTAAATGGATAGATCATAATATGTACATTTTAACATTAATATTCTAATGTAATTTGAATTTGCCTCATTTCAGCCTATTGATATTTTCATGGTATTCTTAGGGACAGAATTGTCAGCCCTACTGGTGCCGTGTGGAAATGGTACTAAGGTGTTAGAGAATGTATACGACCCAACCCTAGTATGTTACAAGAGTACTAGTATGTTACTAATATGTAGGGCTGTCCGCGACTAAGGATTTGGATGGTCGACTATGATTGGCCAAAATTTGCCGTTAGTTTGACAAAAAAATTTTAAATAAAAAAGTATAATATATAAAAATAAATTATTTAAATTTTAAATTTTTTATCATTCCATTTGGGCTGTGGGGGGTGCTTAATGTCTGAAGGAGTCGACTGAAGGCTTCTTGTCCTCTGCAAAATCATGCAATTGGTCCACTGATGGATACATCTTGTTATTACATGGCGTTTTAACATTCGCCGAAATGCTTGATTGTGATTGGTCAATAGCGCTCGTCAGAGGTCCATTATTACTCGATAAGGGACCTCTGCCGAGCAATAATGGCCGCTGTTCGCAATCAAGCCCACTGACACACACTGCAGCAGTGCAATCAGTCCACACACCTGCCGGCGATAATAATAACTATTTGGGCTGACAGCGGACGGAGCCACAGAACAACTACGTCTGCATTTGATCTCATCTTGTCGATGGTGTAAAATGAATTAGGTATATTGTTAGTAAGTTAGCCATGTAATAAGCGGGATAATGTATAGCTATACTCGGTCATTGTCGCAAAATAATTGACCTTCACTACGTTTAAAACACCTCTGCGAGGCGCCTCGGTATTTTAAACTCCGTGTTGGTCAATTATTTTGCGACAATGACCTCGGCTCATAGCTATACATTATCCCTTACATATTTGTCTAGTCTAGTGTGTTCATTAGATGGGTGAAATCCTCTTTCAGTGCCTCTGTGCCTGTTTTCGTAGGCAGTTAGCCTCTTGTATGCGTGCTATTAGCGTTAGCCACGCTTCTAGGCCTCTTTTCTTTTGGATAGAATGATAAAAAAAAGAACTAAGGTTGGCCAGTCGACCGGCTCCTTTTGACCGATTAGTCGACTAATAGGGGTCAGCCCTACTACGACCCAACCCTAGTATGTTACAAGAGTGCTAGTATGTTACTAATATGTAGTACTAGTATATTACAAGAGTACTAATGTGTAGTACTAGTATGTTACTAATGTGTAGTACTAGTATGTTAAAAGTGTACTAGTATGTTACTAATATGTACTAGTACTAGTATGTTACTAATATGTAGTACTAGTATGTTTAAATTGTACTACATAGTATACTATAATGTGCCCTGGTTAGGGCTGGACGATTAATCAAGTTTCAATCTCAATTACGATTTTGGCTTCCCACGATCATGAAAACAAGATAATCGAGATAAAACAATTGCCTCGCATGCCGTGTTGCTCTCATTTTGTCTTGTGTTGTAAATGCAGCGCACCCTTATGGGGGTAGATTTCTATCAAAAATAAACAAACGCAAAAGTAGAATCCACAATCGTAAAAACGATCCACACACCCCTCTCAATCTGTGTTTCATAAATCATAAAAACACGGTTGATCTGCTTAGATTTACGTACGGAATTCTAAAAACACGGTTGATCTGCTTAGATTTTTACGTACGGAATTCTAAAAACACGCTTGATCAGCTTGGAGTTACGTACAGAATTCTAGGACACGCTTGATCAGCTTGGAGAATTTTGAGACAAATATTTCGCTGTTTTCCCCGTGTGGATTAGTGTGTGAAGCTTCTTCTTCTTAGAGGTCTATCAAAAATAAACAAACGCAAAAGTAGAATCCACAATCGTAAAAACTATCCACACACACACACCTCTCAATCTGTGTTTCATAAATCATAAAAACACGCTTGATCTGCTTAGATTTACGTACGGAATTCTAAGGATACGCTTGATCTGCTTGGAGTTACGGACAGAATTTTGAGACAAATATTTCACTGTTTTCCCCGTGTGGATTAGTGTGTGAAGCTTCTACTTCTTCGGCGCTACCGAACACGGCCCGAGGTGTCTTCGGCTCATGAGCGCTACCAGTGGCCAAAATCGCACATTATCTTTAGCCCAAGGCATCAACATTCCATTATGAAAATGAATGCTCAAAGTAAATATATATAGTACCCTTTTGAAGATAACAACTAGGGCTTTCAAATGATATAAAATATCTGTATGATTATCATGATTATTATTATTAATATCTTTCATATTTGATACAGAAATTATTACAAAAATCTTGTCCGGCCAACACATTTCAACAAACAACTGCATTCTGAATTAATTTAGCCTTGTAGTTTCTAATCCCATCGTTTATTTGTTATATTTGTATTGATTAAACATAAGTCAGTTACTGTACATGACACTGTATGTCAAATATGCTAAGGTAATTAGCTTTAACTTATTGCTTATGGAGCATTGTTTCCCTATTTATCCCAGAGGAGTTGATGAACACTGCAGCTGTATTATGTAAGAAATACATATGCAGTATATAATAATTGTAAAGTGTTTTTTGATGTTTTGTTTTTGTTTGTGTAAATAAAAATAAACTTTTTTGGTTAAAACCCTTTTTTTTATTGATTTCCCCAAGGGGATCAATAAAGGAATGTCTTATCTTATTTTATAGACAATTATGTGGGCAATATAGAACAGGTGACAGAAGTTATGACCATTATAGTGATTAGTGGGAAAACTAAATACAAATTCCATCTGGATTTTCTTTGTGTTTTGTCAAAACAATGTTCTATAGTGAGTGGTCTTACCTCCTTTTCCAGGATTACTTCAACCTTCAATATCTGGCAGTTACTGTCATTATAAATGCTTATGTACGGTCACTACGCAACAAACTGGATGAGCTACAGGCGAATAACCCAGATAAGTTATGTCCGAAGGTATGGATTCTCACCTATCTTGATGTTATTTATTTGGAGATTTCCACTGCACGTGTGTCATAGGAGTTAATGAAGCCAATATCGCGGTCTGGTGGGCTGTGGTGGAAAAACTAAAAGAACGCATATGACTCTGGAAATTGAGTACTGAAGAAACGTTATGTGGATGTCTCACGGTGGGGTCCTGGGGGGGGGGGGGGGGGGGGGGGGGGGCGAACGAACGTATTTTCATGTATGTTGGAGGTTATGATATTTTTTGTATTTTTGTTTTATTTATTATTTTTCATTCAAGGTTGATCCTATGTATATTTTCTGTCCCCCTTCTGATCTGGGTCTGGTGATCGTGGGCTCTGGCTTGGGGGGGCCGCGGTTCGGGGTCTCTGCGGGTCGAGGCACTAAAGAGGCGTGGTGCTTTGGCTCGCGGGGGGGCCGGACTGGGGGTCCTCCGGGATGGGGCGTGCGGTTGCCGGGCCTGGAGGTGAAGGGGATTCGGTAGGCAATTTGTATAGTATATATTTTATCTAATTTAGTATACTTTTGCTTGATGACAACCTTTTTGTCTAATCAGTGTTGTT
>NC_140174.1:22792649-22884608 GCF_963971535.1 Notolepis coatsorum | reverse complement strand
CATATTGTGTGTGTTTACCAGCTCAAAGGTGTGAGGCGTACATATTTATTAAACAGAGGGTGCACTGCAGGAGTTTGATGTGTGTGTATGTGTGTGTCAGAGAGAGAGAGAGAGAGATTCATTAAACAGACGGTGTGTATTTATTACCTGGCCGTAGAGGTGGAGGAGCCTGTATCATTAATCACAAGTGGGGCCAGGTGGTCGGTGTCTGTGTGTGTGTGTGTGTTTTTGTTCATGCGTCTACCTCGTCACATCTCACATCCCACAGGTGGCCATGTGGCCGGGCGGTGGGGGGGGGGGGGGGGGGACGACGACGACGTGTGACAGGTGTCAGCACCTAAGTCGATCGGTGTTAATGAACATTTTAAATCATCTCCGTCTCTTGCCAGACACCGCCGGGTCTCATAACGCCGTGTCCTCCCCGCCTGCGCCGCCTCGCAGAATAACCAAAATGACTCACGTCCTCCCCTCAGGCTTCGTCCATCTTCCACTCCAGACTGAGTGTGACGAGGTTAGGTCCAGGGATGCACCGATATATTACAGGGGCAGGGTAGCGAGGGGGGGGGGGGGGTCGCTATTGGAATCGGTCTGATTGTGTTTTTACTTTTTAGTATGATATTTGGCCTGATTGTAGGATTGGATTTATTATTATAATTTTAATATATTATATTGTTGTCTATTTTTCCTCATATTTATATATTCAGATCTAATTTCATCATCTTTCTACTATTACCCTGCCCATACCTGTACCTCCCCTCCCCCATGCAACTATGATGCCAGAATCTATAAAGCGCTTTACAACTTATGCCTCACATTCACCCATTCACTCACATATTTACACAGCGAGGTGCCGACCTGCTCATCGGGAGCAGTTAGGGGGTTAACAGATTAACACAGGTGTTTTGTTTAGAGAGAGAACATTAAATTGAAGTTCTCCTTTCATTTCCATGTGTTCTTCTATTTGTTTGAGTGTTGTTATCCCTCTATGTTGATGCTCTCCTTGGTTCTCTGTTTGAAAAGCTTAAAGGAACACAGTTTGGAAAATTCTCATTTGCAATCTTCCCCATAGTCAGACGAGAAGATTAATTCATTACATTTATATAGTGCTTTTCTAGACACTCAAAGCACTCCCCACAATGTAGGGTGGAAATGGCCTCCTTACCACCACTGGTAGCACCCAACCTTAGGCTTCGCAGGCTCTATGGCTCTTTGCGATAGGCGTCCTGGGTTCTTTTAATGACCGAATTCAGTCGGGACCTCGGTTTAGCGTCTCATCCGAAGAAGGTTGATCGGTTTCATATCTGTGTGTCGGTTTTGGAGCTGTTGGAAGTTGTATTTTTTCACTTTTGACGGAGCTAAGTTAGCTGCTCCCTACTGCTTCCAGTCCTTGTGGACTAGCACTACAGCAAATACTGTGTTTCCCCAAACGGTTGGGAGTTTAACCTGCTTGGTACCGGCACTTGGACTAGAATTCTTGCAACACTATATTATGTGATGCGCGACGGTCTAGGTCGGGTTGTTCAGGAGCTCACGATTCGTCATGAAAATGACCAAATGTTGCGCAATTCAGAAATAGGTCGAAATGGAGATATTGGCCATTTTTTGTCCTTTGAAATGTTCTCTATCTGTCTCCTTATTTGCAAAACTTAATACGACTTGTAAATATGTAGATTATTGTTAGATAGTGCTGGCTGTATTATTTCCCTTGCTGTTTAAATAACTACAGTTGTGTTGGGAGGGGAGTGGCTGAATACTTTCTGTCTCGGGTGTCGGAGAGGAGACGCACAGAAATGACAGCTACCAAATCCATTCCGAGACAACAGACCCAGTACTTTGTTGGCAGTGTGAAAATATGCAGACAAACATTAATATCTTTGGAACCGTTTGTGTTCAACAGAATCAGGAGATTATCTTCTCTCCGTCAAAATTAAAAGTGTATCTCTCCGTCGCATAGAGGCTGGCTGGCAGTGTGCATAAGGCATATAATAAAGGCATAACTGTTAGATTATTGAATTTCTCTAACGAACGCATCTATTTCAGTCTCAAGTCAGACGGGCCTGCGCCGCTCACTCATAACGGAGTATAGAGAGAGAGGCGCAGAGAGGCGGCTCCGTCACTGACTGAGGGCAATGCACACTCGTACACACACACAAGCCACATTATTCTCCGGAGCACGAACACGAACATGCACACACACACACACATACACACACACACCAAACATTCCCCACTCCCTTCTGTTTGTTCCGAGTACGTCAAACACCTCACCATTATTCGTCTTTCCTTTACTGTTTCAGTAGCGCAACCAAGGGTGCACACCTGGGAGTTCTACGTTAATTTATATCATCATACGTACATTTATATATATACATTTATTCACTCACCATTTCCACAAGACGTTCACCCCTGCATTCAGTCTAGTGTTTTTGATTTAACGTTCCGCTGTGATCACTTTTTCCTCTAACGGAATAATCACCTCTTTTGTCATTGTCAGCTCTTTGCTGTATGTTTTTACAGTGTGAGTTAAATAAATTGGTTTTTTTTGTGATGCAAAAGCATCTGTTCCTTTCCTTCCTTTAATGGAAACCCTGTGTGGGGATTTAGTTAAACTGTAAGACTGTAAACTCTCTCACGTCATAATAACAAAGCCATGTCTGCTCCCTGCAGCTCACCTGGAGAAGGGGTTACTGTGGGTGGTGGGAGGCGTTGGGTGTGTTGCAATGTGGGTAAAGTAGTACTGCATGCATCGTTAAGATAAACAATTTTCATGTATTTTATGAGCGAGAGAGAGGTATAGGATGAGGGAGAGAAAGAGAGAGGGCGATAGAGAGAGAGGTATAGGATGAGAGAGAGAGGGTGATGGAGAGAGAGGTATAGGATGAGAGGGAGAGAAAGAGAGAGGGCGATAGAGAGAGAGGTATAGGATGAGAGAGAGAGGCGGCTAGGTGGTGTAGTGGACAAGTCACTCGCCACCAGTGTGGAGACGCTAGGATTCGCGTGTTCGAATCCAGCTCTCCACATTGTTTTTCAGTTTGGCTGGTCGTCCGCAGTAATACACATTGGCCGTATTACGGGGAGGGAAAACTGAAGGGTGGGGATCGAACGTTGTGAACAAGCGACTCCTACAAGTCGGTTGGTGCGCCTGCGCAGTAGAATCAGGAAGTGTCGGGGGCAGCGTGAGCCTCCCACGCGTTACTCCTCGACACTGAGAGGTCGAGCTGCGCAGGTGAAAAGATGCGACTGCTGTTACCTCAAGTACCGGAGGGGACTTGTGCTATGTATGACTTAGTCCACATTGCAGCCGGCTTGTGGGAGGCAAGAAACAGCGTTCGTGACAGGGGAGGGTTGAATTGGATGATACGAAATTGGGATGGGAGAAAATATAGAAAAATGGGAGAAAAAGTGGATCAAAAAAAAAGGATGAGAGAGAGAGAGGGTGATGGAGAGAGAGAGAGGTATAGGATGAGAGAGCGAGATAGAGACTGGTAGTATTTTGGACGACATTGAGTCACCAGCCGTGTCTTATCACCCCTCACCAAGTGCAGCCAATCCTGCCGATTGCAGAGAGAGAGTGAAAGAGGTGGAGAGAATGAAAGAGGTGGAGAGAGAGAATGAAAGAGGTGGAGAGAGAGAATGAAAGAGGTGGAGAGAGAGAGTGAAAGAGATGGAGAGAGAGTGAAAGAGGTGGAGAGAGATACAGAGATAGTATATATTGCCACAGGTTGTTTTGTTATCTCTCTCACACACACACACACACACACACACACACACACACACACACACACACACACACACACACACACACACACACACACACACACACACCCACACACACACATACGCACCCACGCACACGCACACACACACATACGCACCCACATACACACTGGCCCCACATACTTGAGATGTTGCTTTTGATTCTTGCCTCTCAAATCCCACTATGGCTTCTTCTCCAGCTGCTCCGAAGATTTGATGAAAAAGTGTTTATTTTTCAAGTGTTGTTTTGAAAAGAAAATAACCTTTGAATAATCAGCTCATGGCAAACTTATAAGTCCAGTTTCGACCCAAACAGTTTGAGTGAAAATGCACGAGCTGACATTCAAGGCAAGGCTTTGGCAATGTACACGCACGCACACACACACACACACACACACACACACACACACACACACACACACACACACACACACACACACACACACACACCTACACACCTACACACCTACACACACACACATCTACACACCTACACACACCTCTCTCTCTCTCTCTCTCTCTCTCTCTCTCTGGGTAGTGATTACATCTGGTCAGTAGAGCCTGGTGAGGTTGTATTTAGTGGGACCGGCCATTTACTGCATGGTTGACCAGGTTGATGATAACAGCAGCTCAGCTGCACACTGCTATTCTGTAATGAGAGAGAGGGATAGAGAGAGAGAGAGAGAGAGAGGGATAGAGGGGGGGGGGGGGGGGGCGGCTGATAACATCATATGTTGTATGTGGTGGACAGAAAGATGTGATGGACAGAGACGTGATGACGGAGACAGAAACATGTGATGGACAGAGAGAAGTGATGGACAGAGAGACAGGAAGATGTGATGACAGAGAGACAGAGAGATGTGATGACAGAGAGATGTGATGACAGAGAGACAGAGATGTGATGACAGAGAGACAGAGAGATGTAGTGACAGAGAGACAGAGAGATGTGATGACAGAGACAGAGAGATGTGATGACAGAGAGACAGAGAGACAGAGATATGGTGACAGCGAGACAGAGAGATGTGATGACAGAGAGACAGAGAGATGTAGTGACAGAGAGACGGAGAGGAAGATGTGATGACAGAGAGACAGAGAGGAAGATGTGATGACAGAGAGATGTGATGACAGAGAGACAGAGAGATGTGATGACAGAGAGACAGAGAGATGTAGTGACAGAGAGACAGAGAGATGTGGTGACAGAGAGACGGAGAGGAAGATGTGATGACAGAGAGACAGAGAGGAAGATGTGATGACAGAGAGATGTGATGACAGAGAGACAGAGAGATGTGATGACAGAGAGACAGAGAGATGTGATGACAGAGAGACAGAGAGATGTGATGACAGAGAGACAGAGAGACAGAGAGATGTGATGACAGAGAGACAGAGATGTGATGACAGAGAGACAGAGAGACAGAGAGATGTGATGACAGAGAGACAGAGATGTGATGACAGAGAGACAGAGAGACAGAGAGGAAGATGTGATGATGGAGAGACAGAGAGGAAGATGTGATGACAGAGAGACAGAGAGATGTGATGACAGAGAGACAGAGAGGAAGATGTGATGACAGAGAGACAGAGAGATGTGATGACAGAGAGGAAGATGTGATGACAGAGAGACAGAAAGACAGAGATGTGATGACGGAGAGACAGAGATGTGATGACAGAGAGACAGAGATGTGATGACAGAGAGACAGAGATGTGATGACAGAGAGATAGAGATGTGATGACAGAGAGACAGAGATGTGATGACAGAGGGGAACATGGTGAGAGCTTGTTAAGTGAGGATGGTTTAACTTGTTATTCAGTGACACATGTTTTGTCATTGGCACAAAGTCACAGTGCGAGTGCTGATGATAGTGTGTGTGTGTGTGTGTGTGTGTGTGTGTGTTGAGCTATTTATTACCAGAGTTTGGACAGCAAGGCTTCAAAAAGGGTTCTAGAGTGTCAGTGGCTTATGGCTCACTATGATAAGGTGGCCACAACATGACGTCCATATACTATAGACGGGTTTCTCGTCCACGTCAGCCACGCACGCATCAGGCAGACTACAATATATTTGCATTTGTTAGCCATGCAAAAGATCTAAACAATCAATCCATGCCAAAGCTAGACATGTAAAAGGTGAAAGACTCACACTCACTGCCATCCTCATTTGGCTAAATGATATCCAGACGTTTTCGTTTGAAACCACTTTTGGTCAGGGGAGTGCCATGGTTTCTCCATAGAGCTCCATTATACTGTTAGTCAGGGGAGTGCCATGGTTTCTCCATAGAGCTCCATTATACTGTTAGTCAGGGGAGTGCCATGGTTTCTCCATAGAGCTCCATTATACTGTTGGTCAGGGGAGTGCCATGGTTTCTCCATAGAGCTCCATTATACTGTTAGTCAGGGGAGTGCCATGGTTTCTCCATAGAGCTCCATTATACTGTTAGTCAGGGGAGTGCCATGGTTTCTCCATAGAGCTCCATTATACTGTTAGTCAGGGGAGTGCCATGGTTTCTCCATAGAGCTCCATTATACTGTTGGTCAGGGGAGTGCCTTAGTTTCTCCATAGAGCTCCATTAGTTTGTTAGTCAGGGGAGTGCCATGGTTTCTCCATAGAGCTCCATTATACTTTTGGTCAGGGGAGTGCCATGGTGTCTCCATAGAGCTCCATTATACTGTTAGTCAGGGGAGTGCTATGGTTTCTCCATAGAGCTCCATTATACTGTTAGTCAGGGGAGTGCCATGGTTTCTCCATAGAGCTCCATTATACTGTTGGTCAGGGGAGTGCCTTAGTTTCTCCATAGAGCTCCATTAGTTTGTTAGTCAGGGGAGTGCCCTGGTTTCTCCATAGAGCTCCATTATACTGTTAGTCAGGGGAGTGCCATGGTTTCTCCATAGAGCTCCATTATACTTTTGGTCAGGGGAGTGCCATGGTGTCTCCATAGAGCTCCATTATACTGTTAGTCAGGGGAGTGCCATGGTTTCTCCATAGAGCTCCATTATACTGTTAGTCAGGGGAGTGCCATGGTTTCTTCATAGAGCTCCATTATACTTTTGGTCAGGGGAGTGCCATGGTTTCTCCATAGAGCTCCATTATACTGTTGGTCAGGGGAGTGCCATGGTTTCTCCATAGAGCTCCATTATACTGTTGGTCAGGGGAGTGCCATGGTTTCTCCATAGAGCTCCATTATACTGTTAGTCAGGGGAGTGCCTTAGTTTCTCCATAGAGCTCCATTATACTGTTAGTCAGGGGAGTGCCATGGTTTCTCCATAGAGCTCCATTATACTGTTGGTCAGGGGAGTGCCATGGTTTCTCCATAGAGCTCCATTATACTGTTGGTCAGGGGAGTGCCATGGTTTATCCATTGTACTTTTTTGGCACCGCAGCTCAACACAGAGAGGTGACAACTCAGTCACGTGATTCTGATTGTTCTGATGTTGCTGATTCAACGTGTGTGTGTGTGTGTGTGTGTGTGTGTGTGTGTGTGTGTGTGTATATCAAGTGTCAGGACACTCGTTTGAAGGGGGCGTTTTTTAATTACAACACCAGCTGTAGGCGTCGGGGGAACCTGTGGCGGTCCAACCAATTTACCCACCGCCTCGCACACGCCCGCCGCAGTGCACCCTGGGTGCGCGGAGGCGTGGGCCAGGTGGCGAGGGGGTTCAGTGGCGTCATAACGCCGTCATCGGCGCGCTTGGAGCGGACAGAGATTGTAATCGGAGGCGAGCGCCGCGCTGCGATCGCCAACTGGCCCCCGGTGTCGACTTGAGCCGAGACTCCAAGCGTTTCAAGCTTTGTTTTATTTGTCACATATAAGGTACATGTGTGAGCCTCCTCAGATTGTGCTTCATACAGTAAAAGAAGTAAAAAGAATAAAGACCAAACACTATACAGAATATACAATACACAAAACTAAAGTACAAAATGCAAAAATTAGGTAGAGATGTTGATAGAGATGTTTTTTTTTTATTTTGTATTGCCCGAGATCACATGGAATAGCCCCCATGGGCTGTACACGTCTTCTTGTACAAGTCAAGAAGAAACATCACAAAAGATCAAAAACAAAAACCACCATAAAATCCAAATATGCAACACTCCCAGACTGTCCCCAATGAAGATAAGGAACAAGAAATATTTTAGTAATAAATAGATCAAATATGGTGTTATGTTTATTTAGGATCCCCATTAGCTTTTGCACTTGACAAAAGCTATTCTTCCTCGGGTCCGGCACTTACAACAATACAACAATATTCAATACATTACATCATTATAACATCAATTACATCATCAATTACATCATTATCAACATCATTAACAATCTCATCCTCAGTTAACACATTGTGTGCTAGCCAGATATGACGATTTATCGCTTGGATGCCAGCACGTTAATCAATGGGAGGACGAGCACATTTGCGAGCGATTAAACTATATCTTAAATTATGGCTATGTGTCTAATACACCCGTCGCTTATCAATGACTTGCTTGCAGTCAACATGTACGAAACGTATTGTTTTTTCATCAGTACATTTTCGTTTTATACCGTTTTGAATAAGAGTATAGTTTTGGAGATTTCTAGAAAGAAAAAAAGATTCCGCGATAATAGCCATTTACTGGAATACACAAAACACGTTGTCATTTTCCGGCTGATTTATGAATCGTTTTCAAATAAACGAGTATTTGTGTTCTTATGCACGATACAAAAGCGGGCTGAAAAATCATTTATTCGTGACGCGCCTAACGCCACGCACAGGCGCGCGCTGTGAAAAACAACTCTGATTAACCCAAAACTGGTAACATAGAGTCCTTAACTCAGATCAGATGTTCTGCAAAAAGAAGAATCCAATTCCCGATCGCCATTCCAAATATTGAACGCGTTTATTGATCCAACGTTATAGTCCGAAACGCATAATCGAAAGCTGCTCCGAGCCTCCCCAGTGAATCTGGTAACAGACACTGCTTGCCAGAGAAGGGAAACCCTGGACCGGAGTTTTTCTCTGATGCACTTTTTCACTCAATCCAATGATGTGCATTACCATCCGGGAGACGATAGGGGGCGGTATTTGCCCTTTTCGAGCTCAGAGCCATTCCCAATGATAACGTCAGGCTGGACGGATGAAAAATTAATGGATATCGCTAATAAAAGAAATAACGATTAAATAATGAGAAATCTCGTTCTTGGCAACCAATGCATGGCGAGAAATAACGAGAAATCTCATTGTTGGCAACCAATGTGTTAAGGATGATATTGTACAAGATACTTATTAGTATAAAGTATTAAAATAAAATAATTAAGGGCGGCTAGGTGGTGCAGTGGGCAAGGCACTCACCACCAATGCTGGAGACGCTGGGTTCGAGCCCAGCTCTCCACATTGTTTTCAGTTTGGCTGGTCGTCCGTACTAATACAATTGGCAGTATTAGGGGGAGGGAAAACTGAGGGGTGGGGATCGGACGTTGTGGACAGCGACTCCTACAGGTCGGTTGGTGCGCCTGCGCAGTAGAATCAAGAAGCGATGGGGGCGGAGCCCCTCCAAAGCGCAGACCCCTGACGCTGAAAGATCGCGCTGCGCAGGTGAAAAGATGCAACGGCTGCTACCTCGAGTATCGGAGGGGACTCGTGCTATGTATGGCTTCGTCTACATTGCAGCCGGCTTGTGGGAGGCAAGAAACAGCGTTCGAGACAGGGGAGGGTTGAATTGGATGATACAAAATTGGGATGGGAGAAAATAGAAAATGGGAGAAAAAGTGGATAAACAAAATAAATAAATAAAGAATTAAAATTAAATAAATACTGCTTCCTGAGCAGCACTCACTGCCATCATCATAAATACAATTAACAGTCAATTGGTTTTCACCGCTATGCCATAAGGGTTCAGTGCATGCTTGTTAGTAGATGGTATTTAAAAAAATTCTTGAAAGTGGTTTTGGATTCTATTTCAGCGAAGTAGCTTGGCAATGAGTTCCATTCCATGATCGCTCTGTAAGTCACAGAAGATTTTAGTAGATCTGCCCTGGGTTTAGGTTCCAGTAGATGGCCTGACGTAGCTTGTCTAGTCATATGGTCATGTTCTTCTCTTATGTAAACTATATGATCATGAAAATACTGTGGTTTTTTGACAACTTGAACATTTCTGAGAAAAGTAATGAGACGGGATTGCAGACATTTCTCAACCGGAAGCCATGATACATTTCTGTGCATAACTCCAATGTTAGTGCACTTTGAACAGTGGAGAGCTAGTCTGTGGATAGCTGTGAGCTAGTGTAGTGTTAAGAAGTGTTTAAAGTGATTGTTAAAGGTGAATGTTTAAAGTGAGTGATGTGGATGTGTGTGCAATGAATGTAGAATGAGCATCATGATGGCCTGTGGATAGAAGCTCCTTTTGAGTGTCTCTGTACTGGCACTCTGCCTGACCTCAGCAGTGCAAAGAGGCAGTTTCACTTTCAACTCTACTTTGAACAAACATGTTATTTATAAAAAAGATTATTCATAAAGACTTTTATTTCAACATGATTTAGCTTTTGGAAGTAGGATGGCCTTGAGTTAAAGAGGCCGGCCAGTAACCGAAAGGTCGCCAGTTCGATCCCCTGTCTCCGAAAGGAGGGTGTATTCCAGCTGTGAGCCAGTGACCGAAGGGTGGCTGGGGTTACATCTACGGTGCCCATCATCTCTGTCTAAGTGCCCTTGAGCAAGGCACTGAACCCCCAAAAACTGCTCAAAAGGGGTGCTGCACTGTGGGCGACTCTGCCCTCTTACCTCTGATGAAATGCGTGACGGGGAATTGTGTGTGTGTCTAACTAGGAGGGATATGAGGAGTTCAAGTTTCAAGTTAGTTTATTATTTGTCACAACAAAATACATTTACATTTACATTTAGTCATTTAGCTGACACTTTTATCCAAAGCGACTTACAAGTGCTGTACGACAAGACAGCAAGAAGGGCACAACTCTATCAGCTGAGTAACAATGTTCATCAAGTGTTGCGTGTTACAGTGTAGGTTAGTTTATTAGGACAAGTGCATGACAGTAAGGTTAGTTAGGGTTAGTTTTTTTTTTTTTTTTTTATCATTTCAGATAATGGTTGAAGATTACAGAATACAGAATCAGATAATGGTTGAAGATTACAAATACAGAATACTTTATGATGAAATGCTTGTTTCTGAGGACTGTGTGTATGTGTAACTAGGAGGGATATGAGGACTGTGTGTATGTGTAACTAGGAGGGATATGAGGACTGTGTGTATGTGTAACTAGGAGGGATATGAGGACTGTGTGTATGTGTAACTAGGAGGGATATGAGGACTGTGTGTATGTGTAACTAGGAGGGATAATGAGGACTGTGTGTATGTGTAACTAGAAGGGATATGAGGACTGTGTGTATGTGTAACTAGGAGGGATAATGAGGACTGTGTGTATGTGTAACTAGGAGGGATATGTGGACTGTGTGTATGTGTAACTAGGAGGGATATGAGGACTGTGTGTATGTGTAACTAGGAGGGATATGAGGACTGTGTTTATGTGTAACTAGGAGGGATATGAGGACTGTGTGTATGTGTAACTAGGAGGGATATGAGGACTGTTTATGTGTAACTAGGAGGGATAATGAGGACTGTGTGTATGTGTAACTAGAAGGGATATGAGGACTGTGTGTATGTGTAACTAGGAGGGATATGAGGACTGTGTGTATGTGTAACTAGGAGGGATATGAGGACTGTGTGTATGTGTAACTAGGAGGGATATGAGGACTGTGTGTATGTGTAACTAGGAGGGATATGAGGACTGTGTTTATGTGTAACTAGGAGGGATAATGAGGACTGTGTGTATGTGTAACTAGGAGGGATAATGAGGACTGTGTGTATGTGTAACTAGGAGGGATATGAGGACTGTGTGTATGTGTAACTAGGAGGGATAATGAGGACTGTGTGTATGTGTAACTAGGAGGGATAATGAGGACTGTGTGTATGTGTAACTAGGAGGGATATGAGGACTGTGTGTATGTGTAACTAGGAGGGATAATGAGGACTGTGTGTATGTGTAACTAGGAGGGATATGAGGACTGTGTGTATGTGTAACTAGGAGGGATAATGAGGACTGTGTGTATGTGTAACTAGGAGGGATAATGAGGACTGTGTGTATGTGTAACTAGGAGGGATATGAGGACTGTGTGTATGTGTAACTAGGAGGGATAATGAGGACTGTGTGTATGTGTAACTAGGAGGGATAATGAGGACTGTGTGTATGTGTAACTAGGAGGGATAATGAGGACTGTGTATGTGTAACTAGGAGGGATAATGAGGACTGTGTGTATGTGTAACTAGGAGGGATATCAGGACTGTGTGTATGTGTAACTAGGAGGGATAATGAGGACTGTGTGTATGTGTAACTAGGAGGGATATGAGGACTGTGTGTATGTGTAACTAGGAGGGATAATGAGGACTGTGTGTATGTGTAACTAGGAGGGATATGAGGACTGTGTGTATGTGTAACTAGGAGGGATATGAGGACTGTGTGTATGTGTAACTAGGAGGGATAATGAGGACTGTGTGTATGTGTAACTAGAAGGGATATGTGAAAAGCCACATTTCAATTGCCTTGCGTACATTGACAATATGAATAATCGTATCTTAAGTGGTACTCCCACTGGAGTGTACCAGCGTTGGCACTCAGTGTTTGGTAGAGACTCTGCGACGTCTCGGGAGATACGGCCTCCTCACGGGATCTGAGATTGATTAGGATTTCGTTTTATTCATTATTATTTACTAAATGTTTTGTCTCGGGAGCAAGTGCAAGTGTGTTTTTGGAGGGAAATTAATATTGGGAAAGTGTTACGCAGATAACGATCCCTCACGACGCTTTTCATTTGAAGCCCCACAGAGGCTTTTGAAAAGTGCTGCTGAAACTCTTCAGGATACAGTAAGTGCTACGAGGCGAAACCAAGCAAATCACTATCTCCTGATGGTCGGCTGAAAGCATATGGCAGCCCCCCCCCCCCCCTCCCGACACACACACACACACACACGCGCACACACGCGCACACGCACACACAACACCAATAGTATAGAGCCATATGAAATCCGTTTTATTATTTTCCAAGTTCCATAAAATGTTTTCCCAAATTCCGTTTTTTCCGTTTTAATATTTCAGAATTCTGTATTTTGCTTTTTATGCTCATTTTACCATCAGAAATAGTGTCTAATAAGTGGGAATGAATAAATGTCCACAATTTAATAAGATATAACAGTCCATTTAATGTTTTTAAGTGCTGCAACTCAAATACAGTTCAATTTTACACAATATTTTTCAAATAATATTGTGACAAAATAAAAATGCACACAAAATTTAAATACACATTTCAAGGGCGGTCAGGTGGCGTAGCGGAGATTGCGTTCGTCACCAACACCGGAGACGCTGGATTGCGTTGACACCAGCTTGGCTGGCCGTTCACACTAATACAATTGGCAGTATTAGAGGGTGGGAAAGCTGGCGGGGTGGGTCCGGGTCGTTGTAAACAGCGACTCCTACAGTTCGGTCGGGGCGCCTGCTCAGCGCGGATAGGATCTAAGGGGGGTAGTGTGATCCTTCCACACGTTACACCCTCTCAGTGAGAGTCCGCGCTGCCAGGTGAAAAGAAGCGGTTGATTGGCTAGACGTGTGTCGGAGGAAGCACGTGATAGCCTCCACTCTCCCAGACCGACTGTGGGGGGTAAGTGCGCAGCGACCAGGAAGGGGATTGGGAATTGGCATAACGACTAACATTGGGATGGGAGAAAATCGGAGGAAAAAGGAGGGGGAAAAAGATTTGAAAAAAATTAATAAAAAAAATACACATTTCAAGTGTAAACAATAGATGCAGCTAGTGACAATGACAATGTCAGTAGCCTAGCTATATCTATTATTTTGTGATGAAATATAGTAATGCATAATTTAGGCACCTTTAGTTTATTTAGTTTATGTGTGTACTGACAATCATTTGCATTAAACAAATGGATGGGTGCACCAGATTTAGCAAGAAGCTATCATTTCCATCTATAGTCATATGTACTGTAACGTTTCATAGCTATTTAATCACAATAGTGTCAGTGATTAGCCTCGCCCTGTATCTTTTGTGATCACCAGGGATTATCGTTAGAGAGCGGGTGTGTTTTGGGAAGATCTTTGCACGTGTTTTTTGTGGGTCCAGTCCACAGTACGTTGACAGAATTTGCAAAACACCTTATCGCCGGAGGCATAAAAGTCATTGAATGAATGAATGAATGAAAACTTTATTTAACAGATTGCAGAATGGGTACAATACAGTACGGCTCAATACATACAATTGTTAAGGGGATGCAGACCTGAGAAAGACGTTTGTCTTGTTTCCATCAGGGTCCCCCATTTTCAATTCATATAGACATTTATGACATACACAACATACATGACATTTATGGCATAGGGACATATAGGTATTTAGTACTGATACATTTGTGACATAAACGGTATTCAAATATACAGTACTGTTACCCCTAGATCCTGACAGAGTATATACATATGATGGGGAATGGACTGTACATTAGGAGGGGGTGGGTGGGTGGGAGAGAAATATACATACGGCGGGGAGGGAATATATACATGCGGTGGGGAGGAGACTGTCTATTAGGAGGTGGTGGGGGTTTTGGGCATTTACGGTGGCCAGTTTCGAATTGCAGCCTCCCGTAGGTGCTCTTTAAGAGCGGTTTTGAATGTGGGTAGTGATTCACATTCCTTTACAGCTTTGGGTAGGGCGTTCCACATTGTTGTGGCATAATTGCGAAACGTGTTTAGTCCCTTGTTTGAGCCGAATCTGGGTTTTACATGATTTGTTGAGCTTCCTCTGGTGTAGTGGTTGTGGTATTCACTGACCTTTGGGAAGTATTTTGACATGTACATGGGTACCCCGGTCGTATAGTGTATCTTGTAGACCAGGCCCATTGCAAGTTGCTGTACTCTGTCGTCTACTCTAAGCCATCCTAGGTTCTCAAAGTGGGCAGGGGTGAGGTGGGTTCTGGGGTTCAGGTCAAGTAGTAGTCTGACCAGTTTGTTTTGTGATGTTTGTAATTTTGTTTTAAGCGCCTTTGAGGTGCTTTGGTACCATGAGGTGCACGCATAGTCGTAGTACCCTTGAATGAGTGCTCCTGCCAGAGTCTTTAGGGTATTCTTGTTTACCAGAGAGGAGATCCGGTACAAGAATCTAGTTCGTTGGTTGACTTTTTTTTATTACATTGGATGCCATTTTGTCACAGGAAAGATTTTCCTCTAGGATGGAACCCAGGTAGGTAATTTTGTCTTTCCTTGTGACAATATTGTCACCCACTGTAACTGAGAAGCCGTCGGTCTTGCTGAGTTTGTTATTTGAACCGAAGAGAATGGACTCTGTTTTGCCCATGTGTAATGATAGTTTGTTATCAGCGAGCCATATGCAGATTTTGCCTAGTTCTGTGCTGAGGGTTTTTTCAACCTGCAACTTGTTCTTGTCAGAGACCAGCAGGGCTGAGTCGTCCGCAAACAGGAACAGGTTGCAGTCACAGGCTGACGACATGTCATTTGCATAAATTAGGAAGAGTAGCGGTCCTAGTATGCTTCCTTGTGGAACACCACAGCTCACTGTGAGGGGGGGGGATAGAGTACCGTTTACCTCTACCATCTGTTCTCTCCCCTCCAGGTAGGATTGCATCCAGCTCACTGATAAGCTATCAAAACCAATTGCTTTTAGCTTGTCCATCAGAATGGAGTGATTGACAGTGTCGAAGGCCTTTTGTAGGTCCAGCATGACCATGCCGCAGTATTTGCCCGCGTCCACCTCTTGTTTGATGTGGTCGTTCAAATAGAGGAGGCATGTGTCAGTGGAGTGGGACGTTCTGAAGCCAGATTGGAATTCGTAGATTCGATTTTTTTCCGCCAGGTACTTTTCGACCTGTTCGTAGACTATTTTCTCCATGACTTTCGAGATGGAGGTAAGAATAGAAACAGGGCGGTAGTTGCCTGGGTCTAATTTGCTGCCCTTTTTGTGCAGAGGGGTCACTCTCGCAATTTTGAAGTCCTTGGGGACGTGTCCCTGTTTTATAGAGAGGTTTATTATGTGTGTGATGACTGGGGTGATGGCGGCTGCTGCGTCTCTGAGGAATTTGGAGGGGATGTTGTCATGGCCAGTGGCCTTGTTAGGTTGGAGGGCGCAAAATTTTTTGAGTACCTCATCAGTTGTTACCATTTCTAGTTTGAAGTCATCTTTGTGGACCCCTAGGTCCACAAAGGTCCCCATTAGGATACTGCTCTGCTCTGAATTTAGGGCTTATTGCGGAATTTCTTAGCTTCTTGACGACGTCAACCGAAGCAGCCAAATGCGTGTTGTGTGTAACCCGCTGTAGCGTCCCCGCCTCCCCGGTCATGTTAGCTTTGCACCAAACGTTCCATCTCCTCCCGAAAACGGAATTTCAGTCCAGATTAGGCCAAATTCTGCAATATTCCAAGTTTTACAGTTGATTCCATTTTTATTGGTAAATTCCACGATTCCGTCCACGATTCCGTGAAAGCAGATTTCATATGGCTCTACCAATAGCTCTCCTCTGAGATCGTCCCAACCCCCCCCCCCCCAACCCCCCCCCCCCCCACACACACACACACACTCTGTGTGTCTAGTGTCTGAGTGTTTAGCTTGCTAATTTGTTCCATGACAGCAAGCTTTATAAACAACCTAAATCCCTGCCTCTCGTGTTGTGGGGAGACCCAGGTGGTGGTGGTGGGGAAGGAGGAGAGATGAAGGTAAAGGAGAGGAGAGGTGGAGGGAGTACAAAGAAAGGTAAGGGAGGAGAGAGGAGAGCAGAGGGGAGAGCAGACGAGAGCAGATCAGAGGAGAAGAGAGGAGAGGAGAGGAGAGGAGAGAAGTTACCGGTAGATAGGCATGGAACTTGAGACAAGTGTGAAGGAAGAGGAGGTGTGGGGGAGAGGCGATAGACGGGAGGACAGGTGAGGAGGAGGTGGTGAGGAAAGGTAATTGGCGTCACAGAGCACTACCCAACCGCCCCCAAGTTAACCTTCTCACCTCCGGACGTTGCTCTTGGAGGGGCCAAGTTAACCCTTTCTCTTGAAGGGGTCCAAGTTAACCCTTTCTCTTGGAGGGGGCCAAGTTAACCCTTTCTCTCTGAGGGGGCCAAGTTAACCCTTTCTCTCTGAGGGGGCCAAACAGTTTGGCAGAAGCTGAAGAGACCCCCCCCCCCCCCCTCACCACACACACTTCTCATCCTCTCCTTTCTTCTCATCTCTCACTCCCTCTTATCCTCCTCCTTGCTCATCCTCCTCTCCCCTGGGGGTGCATCTGCTGTTGCTCCTTCATCGCTCTACTCATCCTGGTCCACCGTATCGGGTTCAGCATATTGATGATGACTAAGTGAGATGATGTGTGTGTGTGTGTGCGTGTGCGTGTGCGTGCGAGGCAGCCCTCACTTTCCAGCAAAGCAGCAGGAAGTGAACAACAGTGTTTTGATTGAAGACGTTAGAGACACTGATTCATGACTCAGAGCCTGAGTGGCTGTAATCAGATGATGGAGCTGAATATAGGTTGTGTTACTCGGCACACTGGAGGCCTGTAATGTGATTGTGTTGAGATCAATGTGATTTATGCTTCTTCTCCTTCTTCTCCTTCTTCTTCTCCTTCTTCTTCTTCTTCTTCTCCTTCTCTTTCTCCTTCTTCTCCTCCTTCTCCTCCTTCTTATTTTCCTTCTCCTTCTTCTCCCCCTTCTCCTTCTTCTCCTCCTTCTCCTTATTCTTCTTCTTCTCCTTCTTTTTCTTCTTCTTCTCCTTCTACCCCTTCTCCCATTTCTTCTTATTCTCTCCTTCTTCTCCTTCTTCTACTTCTCCTTCTTTTCCTTCTACTCCTCCTAATTTTCTTCTCATTTTCCTTCTTCTCCTTTTTTTCTTCTCTCCTTCTTCTTCTTCCTGTTTCTGCCTCTCTCTCTCATCACAACAGTACATAATATGTTCCGCGAGGTCGTTCAGGCGAAGGATTATGGGAAGGTAGCCGTCGACTGTGTCTCGAGAGACGTGACCGGACGTCCACCTGGTAGTGGCACCTTCCATAAAATCAGCCGACCTGCATCTTTTAAAACGCAATGATGCAGAATGTCACTCAAATCGATCTTAACCAGGCGGGTTAATTGAGAACAAAATGTCTGGCCAAGAGGGCGAAGCACAGCAAAAAACAACAACCACAATAACATTTGCAGCGGAATTGATATAAATGTAATTGATTTGAAAAAGAAAAAAAATATCCCCCCCCACCCTGTGTTTTAACTTCACTGGCTTCTTTGTCTGTGTTTGGATGATGGATTAGATCTCGTTTATGAATTCAACACCATATTGTCAGTAATAATCTTTTGATAAGGAATATTCCTTTCCCCAACCCAGAGGCCTATGCTGTCCAAGCGGAGCAGGGGGGATCCTCCCAAATCGTTGCCCTGATTACGTAGAATCCTTGAACGTATCATTGCACTCGAGAGAACATTAAAAAACCTGACGTGGACTTTAATCATGGAATAAGCTTCCCCCACCAGGCCAAATTAATGAAGATAACTCATTTGGAGGGAATTCACTTAATGGGAAAATCTCCTTTTGAGGCATTTCTGAACAACCCCCCTTCCCCAGCGGCTCCTACAGTGTTGAAGCCAGCGGAAGGAGAAACGCTTGTTTTGTAAAAATCCCTTTGGAGTTCGTATCAAAAGCATCTTCATAGGAACCCAATCTGTGATTGAAATATTAAAATGCTGGCACGAGCCTTGTGAAATCTTCCTTTCTGCGTTTCTCTCCCTTCCCCCCTCTCACTCTCCCTCTCTCTCCCTCTCTCCCTCTCTCTCTCCCCCCCCCTCCCCCCTCTCTCTTCCCCCCTCCCTCCTCCCCAGCAGGGCTGCATTAATAAGCCATGCTGATGCAGATGAGCTTCAGAGCAGAGATGTAACTGGGCGGCTGTAGTGTATCTATATTTGATTGTCTCCCTAACCTCTGTCCCCGTACGGAAGCTGCTTAGTGTGACTGAGGAGTTGTCAGAAGAAAGAGAGCGCGAGAACCAGAGAGTTGAAAGGAAAGGAAACACAAAAGCACACTTTGCAGGTTTCTTTTAAATATATATTTAATGTATCATTTATTTTTATACTTTCTTTTTTTTATACTCCTATCCACATACCTTTCATCCACCGAAAGTGAGAAAAGCCTCTGAAGTGCTCCTCTTCCTCACCTCCTTCTCCTCCATCTTCCTCTTCCTCTTTGTGTAAATATGAATATGGAACAAGCGTCGGGGGCAGCTGTATTGACACCGGAAACGCAGAGAAAGTTGCAGACAACTTCTTTAGGAAGTTAAGAGTGCCTAATGAGTGTGTGTGTGTGTGTGTGTGGCATAGCATAGCAACAAGACAGGTGACACAAGAGGACTATAGTATTGCTGGAAATCAGCAGCTGAATATAGATCTAGTTCAGCAGGACCCGTGGGGGGTCGTCACCTCCCCCTCTGCTTTTATCCGAGCAGCAGCACCCAAGTTTCAGCTTTTCCACTTTAGACGCCACTTCTCGCGTCGGGATGCCGTTTCTTACGATTACCACCGTTAATTAGATCAGACGCACGCAAAACAAAAGGAAAGTTTGACGTCTGCAGATGAGGTCTGTTTGTTTTAGCTATACTGTGCACGCAGTACGAGAACGAACCCGAGACCTTATCTCAAGCACTAACAGAGGAGTTCTCAAGACTTACCTTTTTTTATATATAAAAAAAAAAAAAGTATATCCCTTATAAAATTATATATATATTTTTAATACCAACTCCTTTCTTATTGCTCCTTCTCCTAGGAGGGCTGATTGGGTCGGAGCAGGCAGGGCTGGTGATTGAGACCTCCCGTCATCACCTCTAGTGATTAGCCAGGTCTCTAATGTAATGTCTAATAACACTCTCATCTCCCCTCCTAATTGGACGCCCCGCTGATTGGATCACATATGCGGCCGGTGTGTTTTCCTCAGGAACGTCTCGTCTGCGGGCATCCCCGTTTTGATTGCTCTTGAGAGGCTTGCGGATAATGACTGTCGACTTTCACGAAGAAAAATGCGAGATGGGCGACACACAGGAACACACACACATGCATTGAACGAAACGTACTGAAGAACGAAACATACCCTTGTTAAGATATTCCTTTATTGATCCCCTTGGGGAAATTCGGGTCTATACACATTTACATACATGTATACATAATTCCAATCACTTTATTTTACATCTACAAGTACAATTTACAATTTAGTCATTTAGCTGACACTTTTATCCAAAATGACTTACAGATTGTGAACAACAAGTCAGCAGGAGGGGGGTACATTTCTGGCAGCTAAGGGTCAGTGGCATTGTTCGTCAAATAATATTGAGCTTGAGTGTACTGTACTATGCACTCAGAGTGCACTCATAGTAGTATAGACATATAGGTAGTAGTATACGAATAGTAGCATAGTATTAGTGTACATAATAGTAAAAAGGTTAGAGGGTTGTTTTTTTCCCTTCACATATTATTTCAGACAAGTAGTGTATTGCTCAGCATGGATGTACATCTAGAGACGATGCACAGATACTGGTATCGGATAATGGTCCAATACCAGGCAAAAATAGGATATTGGTATCGGAGAATCTCCCCCTAGAATCCGATACCAAGAAATGTGTAAAAAGCCGAGGGCGTGGGACAGTGGCGTAACTCTCTCTGTAGATGTGGGGGGGACATATTCGGGGGCGTGGCATATGACGTCGCTTGGGGGGGGGGGGGGGTTAGGGGGCGGCCCCCCCCCCCCCCCCCCCCCCTTCTACCTAGATTTTTTTTTAAATACCAGGGGTGCAATACCGCATTTTCCCAGGCGGTGGGGCCATTTCTCCATGTAAACGACACACTGAGCTCATACAAAAAACAAGTATTGTGTTGTGACAAATAATAAACAAATTTGAAAGGTTTATGGTGAAAGAACATTTATTATATGGTGCTTCAATTAGCAATTATGAACACAGTAATACAAGATATGCATGATAAAAAAAAAACATGCTAAGTTCCTGAGAAACACTACTATACAATATACAATTTTAGCTCTTAATGTATCTATCACCTTTATCTATCACCAATCACTTTTAATCAAATTTAATTACAGGTACAAAATGGGGGACCCTGATGGAAACAAGACGAAAGTCTTTCTCAGGTCTGCATCCTCTTAACAATTGTATGTATTGTACTGTACTGTACCCATTCTGCAATCTGTTAATAAACTTTTCAATCAATCAATCAATCATGGACTTATGAACCACGATTATTTTCAAGAGAAACAAACAGGCAAATAGCTATAGCTTAGTCAATCTGGACAAATACATTAGGCCTATATTAAAAAAAGAAAATCTGCTAAAATGCTGTTACTTGCCAGTCTTGCCGTTGCCCTCCTGTTTCTTTTTTTTGTATTTTCTTTTTTTTATTATTTTTTAAACAAACACATAAACAAACATGACAACACACGATAAGATATACAAGCATTAGTTGTCAGTGCACATCCAATGAAATCACATTTTAGTTAATTGTCTTATATAGGATATACCCCTAATACCTGTTATCTAAAAACCTACACACATATGCTCCCGCTCGTACCCCCCTTCCGGACCCCCCATTGGATAATCCATCCATTTTCCCTCGCTCCTAACCAGACATTACCATTATATGCTAGCTTTTATTTTCTCTACCACTTCTAACCACAATGTCATTTTGGATTCATTGAGACCCAAAATTCTAGCTGTAGATATTTCTTGATAGATCACATCGAGATATGTAATAATCCAGACCTTTTGGCACATTTTTTCCGGTTGGAACCATTGTGATGCTATCAGCTTTTTAGCCACTGTGATACCCGATAAAACCAATCTCTTTAGCTGTGGATGTACTGCACACTCAAAAACATCATTCAGCAGTAGTACAGAGGGGTGTACAGGTATATTCCAATTTAAGAGGTTTGATAGTTGCTGGGTCACCTCTTTCCAGAATATCTTAACTGGTGGGCAGTCCCAGTACATGTGCATAAATATCCCCTCGTCCCCATTTGTACATAAGGAGCATTTGGAGTCTTGTATAAGACCCATTTTTTTCAGTCTTATAGGAGTCAAGTATGTCCTGTGAATAGTTAAGATTGATTTGTTGATGGTCCGGGTTCCTTGATGTGAATAGAATATTTGCCCAGGCTTCTTGCCAATCAAAATCACTTTCCAGGTCTGGTATATCCCTGCTCCAGACGGAGTCTAGGTGGAGGGTTTCATATGAGGACGTTAGTAATTGATCATAAAAATCTGAAACAAAACCTCTTGATGTCTCTCTTTCATAGAATAATTTGTGGTATCTGTGGTGTACAATTGGTATATTTAATGGAACACCGTGAGCCTTCAAACATGCCAATAGCTGTGCGTAAAAGTAATATGTGGACTTGGCGAGATTACATTTTTTGCGTATTTCATTGAAACTACAAAAACCCTGTTTATTGAAGACGTCTCCTAATGAGCCCTCCTGTTTTGTGGTGGTGTCGTCACTGCTGCTGGTTTAGCTCTAGGCGACAGCGTAGCAAAACTTAGTTTGCTTTGAAGAAGTAGCTTTCTCCTCTTGGGCGACGGTGCCATCTCGTTGTTGCAATCACGCAGGTAGGAGTCGGACATAGCACTGAATGTCTTATCTTATCTCTCTTTATACCGTATGTGATGACGTATTTTAACACACACCTCGGCTGACGACCCGAGCTATTATTATGCAAAGACGAGTACTTTAGCGAGTGGGTACTTGGCCCGTGCAGGGCAAGAATGCGACCCCCATCTACTGCTCTTTGCATAATAATAGGACAGGTAGTCAGACTCAGCTCTTTGGACGGTAAAACGGGGGGGGGTACATAACTGCATTCTGAAAAAATGCGGGGGACACTTTCCAATGTCCCCCGCGTGAGTTACGCCCCTGGCGTGGGAGCTTTCTTTCACGTCAGTTCACAGAGTGGGTTGCAGTACACCCCTGAACCACTAGGTGGCTGTGCTGCATTGTGTTCTGCTACAAATGGCTATATTTTTGGTCTTCTAGTCCTTCTTCGATTTGGTCCATGTTTGTAATGTAGTTAATCACGATCGATAATGGAACTATTGAAGGTCCCAAGATGATGAACGGTAAATACGAAAGTATGTCAGAGGAACGTGTACGCGGCCCAGCCCAACGCAGCGGCCAATCACAGCTCTATGCTGTCCAGCTCAGCTCACAGTTACATTTACATTTAGTCATTTAGCTGAACGCTTTTATCCAAAGCGACTTCTACAAGTTCTGTACGAAAAGTCATCAGGAAGGGCACAACTCTATCAGCTGAGTAACAATGTTCATCAAAGTGTTGAGTGCTACAATGTAGGTTAGTTTATTAGGTTGCATGACAGTAAGGTTAGTTAGGGTTAGATTTAATTTTTTTATTTTTTTTTAGATAATGGTTGAAGTGCGTCTTTAGTCGACGGCGAAAGATTGGACGGGTTTCGGCTGTCCTAACTGGGGTGGGCAGTTCATTCCACCATTGTGGGGTAAGGACTGAGAAATGGCAGGTTCTCTTTGATGACCCTCCCGGAGCTCGGATAGGAGTAGGTCTGAGGCGGCCAGAAGATGCAGAGCGTAGGGGTCTTGAGGGTGTGTAGTTAGAGACCATTGACCGGAGGTAGGCGGGAGCGGTTCCCTTTGCCGCACGGTATCGAGGGCCTTGAAGCGGATTCGCGCAGCAATGGGGAGCCAGTGCAGGGTTACATTTAGTAACAAACTAGGCATAATGTGCTAGAAATACACGTGACTTGATTTGCTGTTTCTCAAAACAGCATGCAGTGTTGTAGCACTCGAGTCCGAGTCCTGGACTGATTTTCTTGGACTTGGACTCGAGCATTGACTGCATTCGGACTTGGACTTGTTAACACTTTCTTCGCCAGGCTTATGTACATCATTATACCCCTCTCTGCCAGCTCTATTTGTCTATGGAGAAGTTCCCCTTCTTTGCAGGGCTATAACTTTTTAAATTGTATTGCTAAATTGACATTACTATGGCCCATTCAACGTCAATTATCTATCGTTCAGGACGTAGGAACGTTATATTTTTTCATTCACATATTCATACTAAAATACGGTCTAAAGTATAAATATGTTTTTATCGTTTTCTGCAGCTTTCTCCAGAACGTGATTTATAGCCCTAAATGCATTATATTGATGATCAAATACAGTTTGATAGCGATCTGCGCAAGATAAAAAATTTCAAATGGACGTGCTTCTAGAAGTTACTACTTATCATCTGATGTTGACCGGATGGGGGGGGGGGGGTCGTTTATAATTCGGTGGCCAACGTTAGATGATTCATCTAGTGTGGGTGATATGATCATTAGAGCAGTTTATATCGAACACGTTAAAAAAAACGCTGAAACTCACCGTAGCTTCCTCGTAGCGTTGGGCCATGAGCGTGGAGCAGAAATATTCCTATTATGGGATGTTGAAATATGCGATCCATCTCCAGGTTGTATAATAGTATATACGTCCAAATCATGTTGTTTATCGAGTTATTGGTAACGGATTGCTATCCATTGTGTCTAGCTCGAGTCCCGGGACTATTAGCGAGTGATCGGACCGAATTGGAATGAGCACCAGCTTCCGTTTCCGGTTTCCGGTTTGGGCGATCCGCCGATCGGCCACCACATGGCGCTCTTGAACCGTTGGAGAGTTGAGAGGGGATCAACAGTATATCTCAAGTCTCCGGGGGAGAAATATGATTGCGATCACAGATTTTTGAATATTGATCTCAATGACGTGTTGCGGCGTCATTGGCAGAATTAGCATGGCGGGGAATGACGAGTTTAGGCGTCCTTGGCAGAGAAAGTGTTAATTGATAAATACATTATTATTAATATTTTTTGTAATAGGCTCTAATCATTTGGTAGAAGATATTGATGGCTAGTGCATTTGTTTGGTTGTGTCACAAAGTAAATAAACTCCCTTTGAAATGGCGACCGCTGTGTCATTTATTTTTAATGTAGACCTTTTTTTATTTGTATGTCAGCTCTTTGACTGCCAGAGTGGAGTGGACTCAACCTTGATGACTTGGACTTGGACTAGGACTCGGCTAGGGTAAAGGGGACTCAGACTCGACTGGCTCTTCTTTGGTGACTTGGACTCGGACTCGAACACTGGGAACTCGAGACTCGAGACTACAACACTGGCAGCATGTTAGATCTCTCTAATGGAGAAAAACCTGTTATATGTCTCAATATTTTTTGTCCAATGACCCCAAACTGACTGTTTACGTTTATACTGCGTTGGATCAGATCATGTTAAACATTCACTTTAAACACTTTAATTCAGTCACTCATTGTATACAACATACACATACATACACGCACACACACACACACACACACACTTATTCACTTTAAACACTGCCTATTTATTCGTACACATTTGCACTCACTTCAACATTACATCTATAGTATTTTAATTACTTTATTGTGAATACACTTGCGAATACCTCTTCTACCTAATTTTTGTATTTTGTACATTTTCGTTTTGTATATTGTATATTTTGTATATCGTTTGGCCTTTTGCTGTTTTATGAAGCACAATCTCAGGAGGGTCATACAGAACCAAGCATTATTTCACTATAATGTACATATATGTGACAAATAAAACAAAACTTGAAACTTGAACTATACTTTATATCAGACGATACCTAGAGTTTAGTAATCGGTAACGACGGTGAAAGAGTGGGATCGGCGCCTCCCCTAACTCTGTCCATAACCGTGATGCTAAATCCGAACATCCTCCCAACTGGTGGGGGATTTAAGCTCAAGTCGTCACATCAACAAAAATCCTTTTTGATCTGGTGCTAACATCGTGTTTAATATCCTTCCCCCTCATTTTCAACACGTCTTCCAGCTCCAGCAAGCCTTCTCCTGCATCATTTGCCCATAGATGGCAGTGTGTCCATGACCCTCTCTCACCCACGCCGTCTCCGACGGGATCAGGAGCACAGACGTCAAGTGACAGGCCTCCGTAATGTAGATTTAGCGTAATGGCCACCGGGGGGGGGGGGGGGGGGGGGGGGGGGGAATAAGACGTGCGTCGTTAAATAGTTGGGAGAGGCGTCTTGCTCCACTCTGCCCTGACCTTGCTGTACAAGCCGGCTAACACCAGTCCAGAACATTGATTTGACAAAGGCTCTGACTAATGATACTAGTGACCGCGGCAGGGAAAAAAGAAAAGCGCCATTTTATTTTCTCTATTTTCTCTTTCTCTCTCTCGCTCTCTCTCTCTCTCTCTCTCTCTCTCTCTCTCTCTCTCGCTCTCTCTCTGGCGGAGGACAGAGAGATCAGGAACCCTTTTGATGAGACTATCTTTGTTACGGTCGGACAGTAATGATCTTTTACACGCACACACACACACAGACACACGCACACACTCTCATACCATTTCCCCTGTAAATTACCCACCTCCTTCCTTCTTCTCCTTCTCCTTCACTTTGGTCTCTCAATTAAGGAGCCTTTGTTCCTGCGGAGCTCATGCGGAGGCATTGGTCTGTGTCATCCCTCCTCATCCATAATGGATCAGTACAAAGACCAGGAGAGATGTCATCCCCTGTTCAGACAGGAGAGACACAGAGAGAGAGACATAGAGAGAGGCAGAGAGAGAGAGATAGAGAGAGGGGGGGAGACAGGGAAGAGAGGAGAAAAAGAGAGAGAGGGGGGGGGCAGAGGGGGAGAAGAGAGGCGGGTGAGAAAGAGAGCTAGCAAGAGAGGTGTTGATGTTAATGTTGATGATTGGGATGAAGATGGTGATTATGATGATTGTGATGGTAATGATGGTGATGATGATGATTGGGATGGTAATGATTGCGATGGTGATTATGATGATTGTGATGGTAATGATGGTGATGATGTTGGTGATTAGGATGATGATGATGACGATGATTGAGACTTTTGTGATATACCTGTCAATCAATCAATCAATCAATCAATCAATCAATCAATCAATCAATCAATCAGATTTATTTATATAGCACATTTAACATGACACATGTCAACCAAAGTGCTGTACAGAGGGTAGATACATAGATACATATAGACAACAATCACAACTCTGTTTTATGGGAGGGCACACAGGCAAACACACAGGAAAACAGGGCATGAGTCAGTGAACGGGAAAGGCTAGTAGGTAGAAGTGGGTTTTGAGTAGGGATGCACGATAATTATCGGGCCGATATCAGCAATTATGACGTCATCCCGATAAACCCGATAACGTTATTGATAGCTCCGATAATATATAATACATTTTTTGGTTAAAAGAAATCCGCTGTGGGTGGATTTGGATGAAGGGCGCTTGTTTTTATTATAGCCTCCTCCCGTTTTGCCAGTACTGTGGTACGACTGACAGCGTGTGGTTTAGGAACAGGGAGTTTTTCACAAATCCAGTGCTCCCTTTCTTGGCTGTGACGTAGTCACGTTACATTCGGAGGCAGACAGTCGATCTGCCAATTACATCCCACCGCTTGCACCCACCTCTTCTTCTTACCACCAATCAGAAGCTCTCGTTCGTTTATTTACCTCCGGATTGTCGGCCATTATTCTACTCGGAGCTCAGGCTAATAACGTTAGCTCCCCGCCAGCCACATTGACAAGTACCAGCGCTTATACATTACTGGCAAATGTCTTGTTGCACTTGTGGCAACGAGCGTTGTCAGCATCGACTTTAGTAAAATAGACCCAGACTTTTGAACGTTTCGTTCTGTCCGCCATGATGAGAGCAGAGCTGTCTGTACTCGGCAGCACCCGTGTGTGTGTGTGTGTGTGTGTGTGTGTGTGTGTGTGAGTGTGTGTGTGAGCACAGCCCGCTCCTCGCGCAGGCAGAGACACCGAGGCAGGAGAGATATAGAAAACGGCCAACAAGATTAGTTTGCAACGTTTAAATTCCTCAAAAAAATAATCCATAATTTCTCGAGTACCGATAGCAGTACCGATGACGTCGGAGCTTATAAATACAAAAAAAAAAAAAAAAGTATAAAAAAAAAATATATATATATATATATACATTTAAAAAAAATTATACAATACAATAAATATCGGATATCTGTTATCGGCTTGAGGAGCATAAAGTTATCGGTGTCAAAAAATCAATATCGTGCATCCCTAGTTTTGAGTCTAGATTTGAAGGCATCTATCGAGGGGGCAAGCCTAATGGAAGTGGGGATGCTGTTCCACAGTTCAGGGGCTGCGACAGCAAAGGCACGGCCCCCCCTGAGCTTAAGGTTAGACTGTCAGGAGCCTCTGATCGGCTGACCTGGTGTTGGTGGTGGTGATCATGATGATTGGGATGGTGATCTGGATGGTTTGTGTGTGTGTGTTAACATTTAAGAAGTGAGAGCTAACATCTAGTCTCTTAGTGTTTATGTGCAGTAAATTATGCTATAATGATGTTAAAGGGGCACTTCACCGCAAAACAACGTTTCTTTATTCATCATAATCTCACACATTTTGAGTTTGAATATGCGCTCCAGTGATGTCATCAGAGGACACTGAGTCCTTGTTGTTGTGTTAATTACAGCTCAATGCAATTATGTAGATGAAGATTTCAATATTGCAACATATTCAAACGAATGAACTCATAATAACTGTCAGACTAGTTTAATGTGGGCAACACTGTTTACAGCTTTGGGATATGTGTGAGATTATGTGCCAGTTTAACCATGATGGTGATGATAACTACATGTATGGCAACGGTAGCTTTGCATTGCCAGCCCAATCTCCACACTGGAGACTAGAGAGAGAGAGAGAGAGAGAGACAGACATCTGGCAGAGCCCATTATCATTGCCAGACTGATTTCCACACTAGAGACCAGAGAGAGAGAAATGTCTGGCAGAATCATTATCATTGCATACGGGGGGGGGGGGGGGGGGCATGTATTTTTCAAACCAATCACGGCCATCTAGGGAGGCATTAAACACAAGATGCACCTTGCACAATAGCATCATAACTTCATCAGAAGTTTTCTTTCATGAGAGAGAAGCTCGCTAGATCCAAGGTCTGCTCTTGTTTAAGGTCGGATATGCTTTGATTGTTTTCAATCTCTGTTCCAAAGTCGATACTTCAAAGTGATGCCAGTTTGCTAAGCGGTTCCAAAATCAATACTTAAGAAAAGAACATGACCTTGATGTGTATAAAATAGATTACACAAATTACTTCTCTCAATGATCATTCTTTTTACAACAATTTTACAACAAAATGGCCACGACGTTATGCCATAACCAACAACAAGTCCATGTTAACACGGTCTTGGGACATATGATGACAAGAGAATGATTGTGTTGGAGAGAATGTCTCAGCTTTAAGTTTTATAAACAGGCTGTTCATGTTGCCCCTCCTACTGCAAGTCAGGCTCAGGAGGTAGAGCGGTCGTCTGGTAATCAGAAGGTTCCCGGTTCGATTCCCGCTCCTCGGGCAGCATATCAAAGTGTCCTTGAGCAAGACACTTAACCCCTAATTGCATCCGATGAGCAGTTCGGCACCTTGCATGGTCGCCTCCGCCGTCTGTGTGTGAATGTGTGAGTGAATTGAATGAAATGATCACAGCTGCGTACCCCGAATGATCGTACATCACTCATTCACAAACTGGAACGCGTGTTCCTGTTAACTTTTTCCTGTTTAATTTGCATACAGCCACGCCCCTCCAGCTCATTATAATGCGAGGGCCGTGTGCAAAAAGAGGGTCGGCATTGCCCTGTATTCAACAGGTAGCAAGGAAGCGCTTTGCAACGGATCAAAATTACATTAGATTTAAATGTATTGTCATCATGAAGCACACCATACCTATATTGGTATAGACTGTATTAATATTCCATATTTATACCATCTTGTTGCGCCCTCCTGGCCACCTGCCGCAGCTCGCATGCGCACACACGCACGCACACACACGCGTACTGTATAGTCTACGTGCGTATACTGTAGTAAACTGGCATGAGAAATGTAGGAAATTGGTAAGCGTGGTAAGCTTGACTGAAACCTGAAATGATTGTGGACATGCCGCGCAGAGTCCAGTCCGCTCACAGTACGCCCAACTCTGTGGCGGCCTTAAGATGTCATGCGAAGATGTGTACTGTACGTACTTTACTACTATAGGGCAGCACATACAGTATCTACTATCTCCTAATGGAACAAGTAATTAGAATAATATAAGCCTACTGTTCATTCATTACACACGTAGGCTATACAGTGTGCGTGCGTGTGTGTGTGTGCGCTGAACAGGTGGCCAGGAGCGCGAAACAGGACGGTATAAATAGGGAATATTTTTATGAAAGGAAGTTTAGAAAACGACAGATGAGTGACTTGACTAAACAGATTAGTCAATTAGATAGGATACATGCTACCCAACCATCCCCGGATATCTATAAACAACGTCTCTCCCTCCAAGCTAAATTTGATGTCTTCTCCTCTGCTTATGTGGAGGATTTAATGATTAAATCCAGACAGGCTTACTATGAGCATGGAGACGAGTCCAATAAACTACTGGCCCATAAGTTACGACAGGCCTCTCTGCCTCACATCAGATCCCTCAAATCCAGACACCCACTGGTTTAACTACGGATCCCAAGCTAATTAATGAAGAATTTAAAAATGTTGATACCTCCTTATATACATCTGAATAAACCTCTGACCCCTCTGCCTATGATAATTTCTTTAATTCATTGGAGATACCACAGATAAGCCCCGGAGGCTGCCACGGGGCTTCTTAGGGACCTGCACTGGCTCCCCATTGCTGCACGTATCCGTTTCAAGGCCCTCGACCTGGCATACCGTGCGGCAAAGGGAACCGCTCCCGCCTACCTCCGGTCAATGGTCTCTAACTACACACCCTCAAGACCCCTACACTCTGCATCTTCTGGCCGCCTCAGACCTACTCCTATCCAAGCTCCCGGAGGGTCATCAAAGAGAAGTCGCCTATTCTCAGTCCTTGCCCCACAATGGTGGAATGAACTACCCACCCCAGTTAGGACAGCCGAAACCCGTCCAATCTTTCGCCGTCGACTAAAGACGCACTTCTTCAACCATTATCTGAAATAATAAAATAAAAATAAAAATAAAAAAAGAACTCTAACCCTAACTAACCTTACTGTCATGCACTTGTCCTAATAAACTAACCTACACTGTAACACGCAACACTTTGATGAACATTGTTACTCAGCTGATAGAGTTGTACCCTTCCTGATGACTTGTCATACAGAACTTGTAAGTCGCTTTGGATAAAAGCGTCAGCTAACTGACTAAATGTAAATGTAAATGGGGCTGGAGGGTCCTGTCGCGATACATGAGCTCAGAGAGGCCGCCTACTCTATGCAAACAGGGAAGTGTCCGGGCCATAGATGGTTACCCCATAGAGTTCTACAGGAAATTCTTTGATAAACTGGCACCCATTCTAATTGACATGTATGCAGATTAATTTAAGTCACTTAAGTTACCCCCATACCTTACCCAAGCCTCGATTTCTCTGTTGCTAAAAAAAAAGAGAGACTCCTTATCATGTGCAAGTTATCGTCCTGTCAGTCAGTTCAGTGGTTCCCAACCTTTTTCCCCCCAGGGACCCCCAAACATCTCTGATGAAATTCGCGGACCCCCTCCTAATAAGATACCATAAAATACTTTTTTTTTTTCATTTTAATAACAAACTGCTTATACACAGGCATATGCATCACAATTAGACCCACTATGCTTCTTTGACTTGTGCCTTCAATCAACAAATCTCATCTTGCACCATATGCATTTCAAAATGTTTGGCCAATATTCAAATGCTGTATTCATCCTCTCAAATCAGGCCCTAATGGTGAACGGTTTGCATTTATGGAACAAATCAATGCAACAAATTAAACTAAATATGAGACAGGAAATTCCAATCAGTAGCAGAGAGAATCTGTCCTAGCTGGGTTTAATACCTTTTTTTTGTCATTTTAATAACAAACTGCTTATACACAGGCATATGCATCACAATTAGACCCACTATGCTTCTTTAACTTGTGCCTTCAATCAACAAATCTCATCTTGCACCATATGCATTTCAAAATGTTTGGCCAATATTCAAATCCTGTATTCATCCTCTCAAATCAGTCCCTAATGGTGAACGGTTTGCATTTATGGAACAAATCAATGCAACAAATTAAACTAAATATGAGACAGGAAATTCCAATCAGTAGCAGAGAGAATCTGTCCTAGCTGGGTTTAATACCTTTTTTTTGTCATTTTAATAACAAACTGCTTATACACAGGCATATGCATCATAATTAGACCCACTATGCTTCTTTGACTTGTGCCTTCAATCAACAAATCTAATCTTGCACCATATGTATTTCAAAATTTTGGCCAATATTCAAATCCTGTATTCATCCTCTCAAATCAGGCCCTAATGGTGAACGGTTTGCATTTATGTTGAATGAAGTAAGAATCCACTGCAGTAAAAATATCCTCACCTCGAGTGGTGGTAGTAAGGTTGACTGACATGAGAATGTCCTGCTTCAGATCCTCATTTTCAATATATTGCACATAAACGATGAGCACAGCCTCGTCTGCGACAGTTGTAGTTTCATCAAGTTGTATGGCAAATGGACCCTTTCTAAGCTTTTCTGACAGCTGCTGCTCGCAATCACTTGACATCTTATCAATTCGGTCTTTCACTACATTGTTCGAGAGTGGTACTGATTTTAGTTTATCCGCCACCTGTGGGCCGCACAGTTTCTAAACCATTTTGATGCAGGCTGGTTTGATGAGCTGCTCGCCAATATTGTGCGGTTTCTTTGCTTTTGCAATTAAAAGCGAACACTCAAAGGAGGCTTCGGTAGCCTTCTGTAAATCACTGCCACCCCTGCTCCACGCTACTCTAACATCAACAGGCTTGTTCGCCTTGAGAGACTGTTCTTTCCTCCGAAAAAAGTCTGGATCCTTCCCAACGGTTTCTGGGTGCTTAGATGCCTGATGTCTCTTCAGCTTGCTGGGCTTCAGGCTCGAGTTTGCCAACTTTTCTCCACAAATCACACACTCAGGTCGTTTGTCTGGTCCCTCAGTGAAGCCCATGGTGATGTAATTTTCGCGATTGCTGTAGGTCCTAACTTTTTTTGCAGATGAGCTGCCGTCATCTCCTTTTCGTTTGTCACACATTTTCGCCTCTGGCGGCTGACTGCAGACGAGCCGAGAAAGTTAACTAGCGTGCTAGGCTAGCTACAGAAAGTGATACAGTCAACTGATTCGCGTTTTAGCGGCTACCCGGTAGCCTACTGTTAACGTTCAAAAATCATGTCTAGATGTTTATTTATTTATCTTTATTTTTTATTGTAGTGGAGAGACTATTCATGCTTCTGATGATAAAAAAAAAAAAAAAAAAAAAAAAGACCTCAAATCATCTGTGGTCTGGCGGACCCCCTGCGCCCCCTGGCGGACCCCAGGTTGGGAATCACTGAGTCAGTTGACAGTGGATTAAGCTATCTGGCTGCATGTTAGCCTAGCTTAGCACAATGAATGGAAGCGGACATGGCCGGTTAGCCTTTCGGGAGTGGTGTTGGTTGGACAATGCCTAGGCTAACCGGCCATGTCTGCTTCCATTCATTGTGCTAAACTAGGTTAACATGCAGCCAGATAGCTTAATCCACTGTCAACTGACTATCTGGCTGCATGTTAGCCTAGCTTAGCACAATGAATGGAAGCGGACATGGCCGGTTAGCCTTCGGGAGTGGTGTTAGTTGGACAATGCCTAGGCTAACCTAACCGGCCATGTCTGCTTCCATTCATTGTGCTAAGCTAGGCTAACATGCAGCCAGATGGCTTTCTACTGAACACACAGAGAGGAAACTGGTATCTATCTTCTTGTCTCTCTCTGGAGAAGACCGTAAGCTAATTTCCCAAAATGTTGGCGTGTTCTTTTAAAAGGGTCAGAGTTTATTCCAGGGATCCAGTTTTCCTCTTGAGGCAGTACATTAACTCGGTTCTAATGATTAGGTCCCATATTATGAAAATATTGTGAAATAAAACAAACCCAGTCAGATTTTGCACACAACCCATATTCAGAAACTGTGCCTTTAAACGAGCTGTTTGGACTTTCATCTTTATGAAAAAAAGCTCATTGTATTGTATTGACTTCATCGACGTGTGCATTCTCAGTATCCAACCCTACTCTTCTTATTGATCCCAAAGACAGACATTTTGAAAACGGTAGGACAATGCAAACTGAAATAGTCTGCCAATCAGAGGCTTTTATCCGCTATCACCATCCAGAGAGAGAGATTTCAAGTGTGACTAAAAGGCCATCTGACCGCCTCTCTCTTTTAAATGATTTCCCCTATTGATGGCTGTGTGCGCGTGACACTCTGTTTCTGCTTCACTTCTGTACCAAAGACCTGAGTTGCTCACTCACTCACTCACTCACTCACTCACTCACTCACTCACTCACTCACTCACTCACTCACTCACTCGAAGAAGAGAAGAGAGTGAGATAGAGAGAGAGATTCAGAGTGAGTGAGTGAGTAAGTGAGAGAGAGAGTGTAAGAGATAGTGTAATAGAGTGAGAGAGAAAAACACTGCTGCTATAACCTATTAGCAAGTGTAATTCAGACATTTACTATTTTAGGTCTTGGGAGAACAATAGAGGGAGAGAGAGAGAGGGAGGGATAGACAAGATGGCAGACAAACAGAGAGAGAGGGGATGGACACAGAGATAGAGAGGGGGACAGAGGGAGAGTTAGGGGCCTTTCTCACTCACCATTCGGGGTCGGATCAGCGGCGGGTCGAACCAGAAAAGGGTGTGTCCGTCTGAGTGAGAATGCTCCCCCCCGCCCCCGTCCCCCGCTGATTCGTCCCCGGGGGCGCTGAACCTGGACCGATGAAATAGGTGGTCTCGGGTGCGGGCCAGTGGGAGCGGGGGGCGTGACACACACAACGTTACTGTAATGCTTTCATGCTTGCTTGAATTTTGGGCAGATAAAACCACACAGCAACAACTGGACAATACCCACAAAAACGATATTTATGGGCAATTTGAGAGTTCAGACCTCAACCAAAAACAAGCATGTGGAGCCTCACAGCTCAGTGGATGAAAACATGAAGCCACGTTACAACGCACAGCACTTCCCTGGCTCGCATTAGGCCTGGCAATTTTGTTTGCCATTGCTATGTCTATACATTGGTTTCTTGTTCGAATGCATTTATTTCTATTAGACCAGTGGTGCCCAACCAGTCGGCCGTGGTCGACCAGTAGATCAATGACATGCAATATAATTGCCACGAGCGATGGGATAATGTTAGCTGCTGAACAGGCTAAGCTAACTAGCGTTAGCCATTAGCTTAGCGTTTGCCATTGCTATGTCTACTATACTTTCTTGTTCGAATGCATTTATTTCTATAGACCAGTGGTGTCTCTAATGTTATCTAGCTACTGATAGCTCCCGATATCATCAGTTTGGTGCTGGCTGGCTAACTAATGTGAGCTAACGTTAGCTGCTAGCCACAATGCTATACTGTTATACTGGCATATTCCATTCACGTTAGCATGTAAGCTAACAATCGGCGCCGATGAGACTAAACTCCGCTTTTGGTGTTCAATTGTGTTGATGTTAGTTTTGTTTCATCAACAAATGAGAGGCAGAACACACAGTGAATGTATCCGTTTTGTTTATTGCACGTTCTTGGCTGGAAAAAAAAATATATCAGCATCCAGTCTCCGCCGCCGTGTTAACACTCTTCCTGTTTACATTTTCGAGCGTGACATCGCCTACGGCAAGCATACACGCTCAAAACGCAAACCGTAAACAGAACCCGGAGCGAACCAAGACTGAAGTGTGTACACAGACTAGAGGGGGAGAGGGGGGGGGGGGGAAGGTCGCACCCAACCCGGAATGAGGACGGTACGGACCGGAACGGACGCGAATGGTGAGAAAGCACCCAGAGAGAGCTCTTCTCTCCTCTCCTTCTCTCTTCTCCTCTCAGAGGGGAACATCAATTCTTAATGCTCATTCTGCGACACTAAAACTCCTCTCCGGCGAGCATAGAAAACCATCACAGGGCTTGGTCCCAAACACTCCCCACGTCGCCTTGTACATAATCAAACGGTCGAGGACAAATCAACTATTCCCGACTCCCCTCTTGTAAAGAAAAAGATATATGTATAAAGAGACTCGGGTCTCTTTCCTCCTCAGTTGACCGAATCCAACGTCTCATCCCAATATGCACCGTATGGTATCGGCGGCGCTTCACGGGTCGCCAAACGGCACCGCGCTCGCTCCGCTTGTCCCCTAGCCGAGCCGTGGCTACAGTCGACTCAATTGAATCACAGCGGAGTGTGCGGAGGCCTGGCTGCTTGCATGTTTGTTTAGGCATCCATCCATGACAGGGGGGCGCGAGACATGTTCATTCGTTACGGTGCCTCTGTGTTGCCTTTCCGCTACGGCGCGCACCGCCGGGGGAAGTCTACCATGTATGTGCTTGTAAATGTCAGGCGTGTGTTGTGCTGCTCTTTTGCATTTACATTTTCCATCTCATTGATGGATTTGTTTATTTGTTTATTTATTTGTTGTTGTTAGTTTTGGATCCCCGTTAAGCTGCCACAATGGTAAAAACTACGAAACTGAACGTAAAACGGTGAAATCAACTCTCGCAGCTAAACTTTAAAAAATAAAAGAAAACACGGGATCACACCACTTATCACCTACAAACCCTCCTAACTATTTTAATTTTATATAAATATAAAAAAAATAAAAAAATTAACCAGGCAGGTCAATTATGAAGGACTTGGTGAGTGGACAAAAGGACCTCTCGAAGGGTAACAGGGAAAGAGGCCAAAATAAAATAAGATAAAATAGAATAGAAAAGAGACAGACGATACATACATCACGGAGGTAATGGAAATAACAACCAAATAAAATGACAAGGTATGTGATATCTGAAGCAAAATAAATCAAAACATTACATATTAACAACACACACCCCAAGCAAACTACAACAAAACACAGTTAGATCTAAAACATAGTAACAGAACAAGAATAACAAGTTAAAAACATCCACGCCTAACTATAACTCAACATACTATTGTTCAGTACCTTTTTAAAAAGGTACTTGAAAGTAGTATTCTTCATATTATAAGGCAACATAATATAAAATGACTGTCTTCTTCCTGTCACATGTCCTTGGTAAAGGTACTACGATATGCTCTAGTGTAATCTGACTGGTTTTATGGCCATCTCTCATCGATTTACAATTATAGAATACAAGCTTTTAGGCCTATTTTGAGTGCAAATGTTTCCAAAAACCAAGGAGATTACTGGAAGATTACTGGTGAGCCGCACACGGCGGACGATTTTTGCCAGGCTGCCGACTTTTTAAGCGAGACGACCGACAGAATTGTATCGCTTCCATTGTTATGAATGAGACAACCCACACGGCAGGAGATTTTCTACTGGTGTATCATTTGTAATGTAAATTAATGTATCAATACATTCATTGATCAATAACCTACGTATTATTTAGGGCTGACCCCTATTAGTTGAATAGTCGACTAATCGACCAAAAGGAGCCGTAGTAGTCTAATGCAAAAAAAAATTTGTATAAAAACAATTATTATAATTTCTTTTTTTAATTATACATTTCTTTTTTCCACTTTTTTTTTTTCATTCTTTCCAAAAGAAAATAGGCCTAGAAGCGTAGCTAACGCTAATGGCACGCATACCAGAGGCTAACTGCCTATGAAAACAGGCACAGAGGCACTGAAAGAAGATTTCACCCATCTAATGAACACACTAGACTAGACAAATATCAACATGTATCCATCAGTGGACCAATTGCATGCTTTCGCAGAGAACAAGAAGCCTTTCGTCGACTCCTTCAAACATTAAGCACCCCCACAGCGACTATCGGCAAATTTTGGCGACTACAAGTCGACTATACAAATCCTTAGTCTGGGACAGCCCTAGTATTATTATCATGCTACTTATGTTACTTATTAATTAACAGGAACAATTTAAATAAATAATGTTAGTTGGAGATGGGATGTGTGTGCTAATTTAATTCAGTCAATGAGTTGTGCTCTCTCTCTCTCGATCGATAGACTCATTGGTTGCGCGTAATGTAGGATAGACCGGTCTATCAAGAGAGAGAGATAGACCGGTCTATTAAAACGTATTAATTAACAGGAACAATTTAAATAAATAACATTAGTTGGAGAAGGTCTAGTGGCCGCTTGTCATTAACTAATAAATGGACACACACACCACTGATGATAAACGGGGCTACCGTGGACAGGGTGAGCAGCTTCAAGTACCTGGGGGTCCACATCTCAGAGGACCTGACATGGTCAACACACATAGGCACAGTAGTAAAGAAGGCGAAACAGCGTCTCTACCACCTGAGACAGTTAAGGAAGTTCAGAGTATCGGGGAAGATACTCCAGTCCTTCTACTCAGGAGCTGTAGAGAGCATCCTGACCGGAAACATCACTGCCTGGTATGGAAACAGCACGGCACAGGACAAGAAGGCCCTACAGAAAGTGGTGCGCTCAGCCGAGCGTACCACGGGTATTGCACTACCCCCCCTGCAGGTTCTATACAACAAGAGGTGCAAATCCAGAGCCTGCAGGATAATGAAAGACCCTCACCACCCCAATAACAGCCTGTTTCAGCTGCTGAGGTCAGGCAGACGCCTGCAAATCCTAGCTACTAGGACAGAGCGGCTTAGGCTCAGCTTCTTCCCCCAGGCCATCAGAGCCATGAACAATGTACATTGAGTGCTCAGAACATTGAACTGTCCACACACAAGCACACATGAACACACACACGACACGCACACTGTGCACGCTCACACACGAGCAGCCACTTAACACTTTAACATGAGCGGGCACACACTCATGTCGCACACACGCACACTTATGGCCAAAGGAAAGGACACTTTAAATTAGAATAACAGGAACAGTGTATTGCACTACCAAAGCTAACTAGCATGTCACACATGCGCTGTAAATAACTATGTACAGATACCGAGATGTCACTCCATGTTACCTGCTATCTGTTACTGCACAATGTTGTTTCTTCTTTTGATTCTATTATATGTACCACTGTATTGCACATCGTTGCGGGCAAGACCACCCGCATTTCATTGTATACCTGTATGCCGTGACAATTAAAACTCTTGACTTGACTTGACTTGACAATGCGCCACAATGCACCTACTTAGATGTTTTTATACTCTGGTAACAAAAGAAGTTGTGGATGTTGACAGAGTTGAATGTCCAGGCTGCAATTAGTTTGTACGGTTTATTGTCCAAAGAAAATTATGGTTGAGAACAGAACAGTTTGAGTCTTCCGTGAAAAAACTCTCTCTCAGCAGGTGCATAACATTACTTGTCTAATCGCATTGTAGCGATCCGTCGTGCAGTAATTTCAGGAAGAATGAGGAGAGGTTGTATTCGTATATGGTGGTTTAATTCCAGCTCAATATGGGTTTTACAGGTTAATATTTTCCCTTGTAATGCACAACACAGCTACCTGCTAATACACTCACTTCACGACAACCTAACGTCTGGTCCGTCCTCCCATATCTCCCGGGAGGAAACAACACCCCCAGCTAAACAGAGCGACACATATAGCTTATTATACCTGAACGGTCGTGTCTGGTGTGGGGTGCTAAGCGAGCGACAGCCGATGTGCTTTTGACTTAAGAGTTCATACATGCCATCTACATTCGCTACAGGTGAGGAGCGACGAACCAAGCGTCCAGCCCTATTCTGCACAATTAGAAGGTTGGTAAAGTTGAGTCGTCAGCGTACATAGTCATAGCAGCCTGCTTTAATAAAGCACGCGGCAGGTCATTTGTGAGAACTGAAAACAGAAGTGGACCCAGGCGACTCCCCCCCGGGAACGATGTGTTGTGCGGTAACATTCAGTTTGTAGGACCATGTTCAAAGGAGAACGGGCGGTGCTTTCGTCCTCCTGTAGATCTGCTGTACGTACGTAGTGTGAGGGAATCGTCTGAAGAAGGAAGGAAGTCCTGAAAGGGGCCAAACTGGCCAGTGGGGCCCCCCGAAATCCTGCCCCACTTCGCATCCCTGTGTGTTTGCCAGGCCCTTCAAACGTAGCTCTGTGGCAAAGGGAGCCCGGCGGAGCCCAAATCCTGACCCATTTCACAACAGAGCCGTGTTTACTTGCAGGCTACCTTCACCGGCCGTCCCTGTGCTTCTCCTGTCCCCCCGTCTTGTCCTGCAGCAGGAGAAAGTCACGTGTCCCCTGCCTTGGCAACGTGCTGGCAATAATTGATTTGACCCCCTTTAACCTTTCTCATTAGTCTCGAGTGTATTAATCTGTGGCTGTGGCTGCCAGGCTACTGCTGGGTGACTGCTGACAAACAAGAGTGGTGGAGGCTGCTGGGGCCGGCAGTAGTGGGGAACGAATGGTATGTGTGCTTTACCCCGGGTGGGGGGATGGGGGGGGGGGCACCCAGACTATTAACACAATAACCAAAAAGCAATTAGATTGACTTCCTAAAATGGCAGTCAATTAGCGCTGCTTCCGCCACTGTGGTGCGAAAGGAGGGGGGGGGGGGGGGGGGGGGGGGGTAGAGAAGGAGGGATATTCAGAGTGAGAGAGAAAGAGAAAGATTCAGAGTGAGATGGAGAGAGAGAGATTCAGAGTGAGTGAGAGAGATTCAGAGTGAGTGAGAGAGAGATTCAGAGTGAGAGAGAGATTCAGAGTGAGAGAGAAAGATACAGAGTGAGAGAGAGAGAAAGAGAGATGGGGGATTGGGCCTTAGTCTGAGGAGACACAAAGGAGGTAGAGAGTGAGAGAGAGAGAAGGAAAGAAAAGAGAAATATTCATTGGGAAAAGTAGTGAGAGAGAAAAAGATTCAGAGTGTGAGAGAGAGAGAGAGATTCAGAGTGAGAGAAAAATCACTGATCACTAATGAGCGAGGCCATTTGTTGCCGTAGCGGTGTTTCCTCATTGCTCAGGAGCACGGCACGCCGAGATGTGGCTGTCATGGCGATGCGGTCGACCCTGTCGAGAAATTAAACACTGTGATGTCACCTAGAGACGGAGGGTCAGAGGTCGGATTAAGACTTGTCCAGACACACTCATCATCGTTAAAAACACCATTGACATTGCGAGATGAGCTTTGCATGTCTAATGCAGCCATTTAAATTCTTACATCACACGGTTCAGACTGGTTTTATAGGCGTGAATAGTCAATTCCCCCCCCCCCCCCACCCGAGGCATAACATTTGCATAGAAGTGCATGAAATTGGCAGGAAGTGCTTATGCTACTTTTGACAACTTGCTTTATTAGAATAATAAACAAAGCTACTGTACCTTACCTTGAATCGATAAATCCATTATTCATAAAGTCCTGCACATAAAAATTTGTAGATAATTAGATATGGTGTACATAAAAACCTTGGAAATAATTTTTCGTGCTAAGAGTAAAAGCCTACCAGTTTGTATGCAATGTCTCTTTCAAGAGAAGGAAAGTATAATTTAAGAGGGTTGTGTATTCTTTTTTTGTGTTTTATTTTTTTTATTTTTTAAACATAACATACAATTAGATATACAAGCATTAATTAACAGCACACATCCGATGAAATCACCATTTAAAAAATGTAGCATACGAGATATACACCTAATACTTGCTATCTAAAACCCTACATACATAATGCTCTCGCTCTCGCTCTCGAGCACACACACACACACGCACGCACACACACCCACACACACACACACACACACACACACACACACTTTTTGTAAGTCCACACGGGTGTTTGTAAACAAGACTGAAAAATAAACTGCATTCATTAATTCTTAAAAAAATATATGGTATAGTTTTAACCTCTTAAACCCTAGCCGTATTTTCAGAAAATTTGCCTAAAAGTACATACCCAAGTAAATGGAAGATTGCTCCACTTCTACTTCCATTTGCATGTTCCTGGGCATCTATGGACCTCAGGGAATGTATTCCCAGTATCAGAAATATTGTGTCTGTTTATGCTTGAGTACATTGTAATGAACCAAAGGAGAATATCAATTTTCTTTTTTTTCATCTTTGACGGTGAATAACACCATGCAAAAACGTACATGACAAATTGCCACTGAGCTCATTCAGCACCTTCTTGAGATTAAGTCTACAAAAGATCTAACCAAATGAATAAAGGGCAGAGGATTTACAATTTTTTTTTGTAGATACAGTACTGCATTTTTCCACCTGGACACATGCAATTTGAAATATGAATATAGAATATAGAATATCATCTATGGATCGGGCCAGATCTCCTCTTTCCAATGGCAGAGTTAAATCTGGATTTAGTACCACCAAGCGCCCGTTACAGGGCAGCAAATACCGTGAATGAAATCTACTGTAAGTACAGTTACTTTTGCATAATGTCCATAGCTCCACCATTTTCACCAGATTGAGATGCGTTTTTTTCTAGACGTTCACAGAAAGGTAAAGAAACAACATACATTGTATTTTATGGCAATAACATTCAGGTCTGTTTGACCCGTGAGATATAATCACGAAAATAACGCAATTTTTTCCCCCCCCAAGCCTATCGGGCTTAAGGGGTTAATTCTTCTAGGATTGGTATTCTCTTGTATTTTCATGTCTAGATGCCTTGTACCGTGTCAGCATCTGCACTATGCTGCTATCTCTGTTGCACCAGAGTGAACAACACTTTGTTTTGTTATACTGGAATGGTGTGACGACAGGTTGAAGTGATTTGAATCGGGGAGGGTAACTCATCTGAAATGTAAGATTCAAGTCTTGACGCTCTGGTTTTCAGCTCAGGGAGACAGTTCGCAAATATTGACTTTAGTCCTAAGATCATTGGAATAACAGGCTGTGCTGGACTTGATGTTATGTACAAGTGTACGTGTGTGTGTGTATACATGTATGTGTGTACAGTGTGTGTGTGTGTGTGTGTACACTGTGTACTGTATGTGTGTACACTAGGGGTGTAACGATGCAACCTCGCAACGATTAATTTCGATTACGATTATTCAGGCAACGATTCAATGCATCATGAAATCTCTTCATTTGACCACGATTCGATTCGATACATTTTCGATACATTTTCTATCAGTTAATTCCCCAAACATTTTTGAATACACAAATGTGGCTGGGGGAACTGATTCACCCAGCATGAATGGACTATACTGTAGGTCAATAAAATCAATACAAAAAAAAAGAAATTTATTTAGATTAATTTCTATTATAATCGATTCTAACATATTCAAACACATTAGAATCGATGCATTTCGATTAATCAATGCATCATTACACCCCTAGTGCACACTATTTGTGTGTATAGTGTGTGTGTGTACACAGTATGTGTGTGTACAGTGTGTGTACAGTATAATATGTGTGTGTGTACAGTATGTGTGTGTGCAAGTATAAGTAAATAGCACGCACTATGTTGTGTGAGCATTTCTTTAAGTAAACGACTACATGATGTAGTTACTGTATATGCAAGTGAGTGTTGCTGTACTGTAAGTAAATGGATGTGTATTGTGTGTGTGTGTGTGTTTTTATAAGTAGATGGCTTGACGGGTTATATGGCATGTTGGGTATGTGGGTGTTTTTACAAGTACATGGACTGCAGAGTACATGTATGTAGGTTTACGTGTTTATCCCCTAAGTAACCAGCCGCATGTGTGAATTTTCTGTGCGTGTGTGTGTGCGTGTGTGTGTGTGAGTGCTCCATGCATGCATGCATGTTTGATAACTGTGTTTTACTGGGATGCAGTATTGTGAGCCGTGACGCTTTTCAGATGAGGCAGTTTTGGGTCAGAGTTTTTTTTTTTTTTTTTTTTTTTTTTTTTTTTAATAATTGCTTTGATCACAGGAATAATTAGGTTTTCTTTATTCCCTTTTTTTCCAAAACACGCAGCAGACATGCACATAATACACACACAGAGAGAGACAGACACACACACACACACACACAGACGGACAGACACACACACACAGACCTGCACACCCCTCTTCCCTCCAACCCGCCCGGCGCCCCAACCACACAGTGACAGAACACAGGGTGTAACGGTACGTGTATTCGTCCTGCAAATTTACGGTACGGCCATCACGGTGCGGTTTCGTTTCGTTTCCGTGCGAGAACAGCTCGTGTGGCCGGGCACATCGAGTCCGACTTCAGAGCGGGCAAAAGTGCACGGAGAAAGGCACATTTACATTGGAACAGCTGCACGGTCATTACAATGTTAGTTTTCTTTCGTTTTCTTGTTCGCCCAATAATGTTAACCAAATAAAACCAATGGAAAGACACACACACACGTCGCCAACAAACACACCAACATTCTCCCCAGCCGGACTCTCATAGGCACAGCTGATCAAATAAGAAAAAATAAACATACTTTTCCGGACTCTCTGAGCTCTTCTCCAGTTGAATTGCTACTGTGTAATCCAAATAATCCTCTGCCATTGTTGTAACATGTCATCTGTTCTCTAGTATTCAGTCTCGTGAAGTTAAATTCTCTCTAGAAGTGAAACTGAAACTTATCAAGGATAAGTTGTTAAAGGCGCAGGAGGCAAGTGGATGCCTGAACACAGAATGACACCAGTATCACTGACTACCACGGCAAGCCTATAGAAAATTATTCTATTTAATAATGATAATTATCATAAATATATAATAATAATTATAAATTATAAAAAAATTAAAAAATAAAATTATAAATATTTTCTTTTCTGTTGTACCGAACTCGTACCGAACCGTGACCCCAATACTGAGGTATGTACCGAACCGTGGCTTCTGTGTACCGTTACACCCCTATAACACATGAACACAAAACGTCTAAGCTCTCCTCTCCTCTCCTCTCCTCTCCTCTCCTCTCCTCTCCTCTCCTCTACTCTACTCTCCTCTCCTCTCCTCTCCTCTCCTCTCCTCTCCTCTCCTCTCCTCTCCTCTCCTCTCCTCTCCTCTCCTCTCCTCTCCTCTCCTCTCCTCTCCTCTCCTCTACTCTACTCTACTCTACTCTACTCTACTCTACTCTACTCTACTTCCCCTCTTCTCTTCTCTTCTCTTCTCTTCTCTTCTCTTCTCGTCTCGTCTCGTCTCGTCCCGTCCCCTCTCCTCTCCTCTCCTCTCCTCTCCTCTCCTCTCCTCTCCTCTCCTCTCCTCTCCTCTCCTCTCCTCTCCTCTCCTCTCCTCTCCTCTCCTCTCCTCTCCCCTCCCCTCCCCTCCCCTCCTCTCTTCTCTTCTCCTCTCTCCCCTCCTCTCCTCTCTGTCAGTAAACAGGTTAACAAAAACAGATGGAGGTAATTAAGTTTCTCAGGTATTTTCTGCTCCATAATGCACACAGATGAGATCCTGTGGATTCTAGCCTGAGCAGAAGGCTGAGCTCTGCCACTCCTGAATAAAAATAAATGATATGATTAATTAAAAATCCTCACTAGAATCTACTGCACTCTATATGTTCCCCGTGTCTTTGAGTTGAGCTGTGAATATTGTTCTGAGGCTGGAGGGCTTTATAAAAGACCCAAATCACCCCCCCCCGCCCCCCCACAAACAGCTCTAGGGATGTGATGTAAGGACAACTTTACTGATTCACTAGTAAATATAAAAGGTATGATAAAAAAAAAATGTGTTAAATGTTCTCCCAAAAGTTAGACATTCTGTTCTCTAGTTTCAAAGGCTTTGTGTGTGTGTGTGTGCGAGACTATGCATACACACACACACACACACACACACACACACACACACACACACACACACACACACACACACACACACACACACACACACACACACTCCAATTATTGTTCTTACTCAGATTATGAGAATCATTTGATTAAGTTCCTTGCATGCCGAGCAAACAACATTTCTCATGCATACTCCAATTATGGTTTGAACGCCCCCCCCTCTACTCGAAGTCTTATAGCCATTAACTTAAACCACAGTCCCATTGCTTACATGAGATTTCATGCTGCTCACTCGAGAGGCAGAGAGGCTTGGATGTAGCCTAAACAGAGAGCACAGGTATAAACGTTAACAAATCAAACACACATCAAACCAAACCTCCCTTTACCCAATTCATATTGCACAACTCAAATTCTAAATAGAGTCGATGAATTATGCACTGTGATTATAACCTTAATTGAAGTAATAATCCGATTAAACATTTCTGAGCATTTATTTTAGATGGGATGATTTTACGCTTGTTGTAAATGTTGTCAATGAGATAGTCCAGCTCTGAGAAATATCTGTTCCTCAACCCAGTGGGAGTCAGTTGACTTGAGATGGCGATCGTTCTCATACTGTCGCCAAGGTTCAAAGGTCAAGGTTCAAGGTAATCTTCATCCGACACAGGCTCAACTCTGGGTGATATATAAACTTTTCTCCCATTTTAACTCACCCAAACACTGAAAATATTTAAAATTATGATAATTATAATGATTATAATGATAGTCATTATAATGATAATTATATGATTGAACTAATAATAGTAATAATATAGCAGTAATAATTGTTTGATACCATTGTTGATACATAAAACATGGATTCACAGCCTGGGTCTTTTGAGACTGGCAATATAGGCAACTCTTGTTTCTGTCATCTACCCTGTAGAATGTTGAGTGTGAAAGTTACAGCGAAGTGGGGGAGATTGTTAGGCCTCGGCGGACGTTTGCACTCTACCGAATGCTTTCTATTACTTGAATTCCAATTTCCTACTCTCTGAGTCTCCGTGACGTCAGAGGATGTCTTTCTTCTCCCCCGCGGTGAAGTTGATGTTCGTCAGGTTTGACGTCTCAGGAGGTCCTGGACAGATTGCGTTCGGATTCGCCAGTTACCAGGGTAGAACTCTGTATGCTTGGCTTCCAGTCGGGGTTTCACTTTGGACATTTTTGTCTCTTCAGAGCGGTCGATTCAGGGCTCTTCTGGAGGTGGAGGAGAGAGAGAGGCTGTTTCCACCGCCCAGGGTCTGGTATAGGATGTAGGTACGCTGTGATGGATGGCTGTGGTTTACTATGATTAGGCCAATTTTGGACCCTTTCAAAAGTGGAAATAAAAAGCTGTCTGAGAGCTGGACAGACACACAGCTAGCCCTAGTTGCACTTTTGTTGCAACCCCAGTTATCCCATTAGTTCCCCCAAACTTACTGTAGGTCTGTTATGTTAAGCTAAGAAGTCTGCTAAGAAGCATATATTATTTATTATTATTTTATTTCATTGGGTTTTTAGCCCTAGTTGCACTTTTGTTGCAACCCCAGTTATCCCATTAGTTCCCCCAAACTTAGGTCTGTTATGTTAAGCTAAGAAATCTGCTAAGAAGCATTATTTATTATTATTTTATTTCATTGGGTTTTTAGCCCTAGTTGCATTTTTGTTGCACTTTTTTGTGTTTATTTCATGTTACTGCAATTTATTTTTTTAAATAAATCATAGTGGATAAAAAATTTGGGTCGCGACTTAATGACTAAGGAAAATGTTGGGTCCCTCCCGAGGCTAGACCAGTTGAGAACCACTGTATAGCCGATAGGGCATACAGATCCTCATTTGTACCTTTGTTTAACCTCTTAACAGGTGGGCAGAAAAGTGGATTTTTTTTTACTGGATTTTGAGGACTGCATACTTTTTTTGCAAAGCTTACGTAGCTTTATACTAGGGCTGGGACTTAATACATTTTGATTAATTAACTACATACAAAATTTTACGTAAAAACGTTCGACTTTCACCTACTTCCCCCGGTCGCACCCCCCCCATGTGGGGTATCGTTGGAAGCGGACGCTCGTTGGCTACAACGCTCACCAATCATTTCCGCCATCAGTTGTGATTGGTCAGTTCTCGAGCGTATAAAGTCAGACGTGCAGCCTGTAAAAAGACGCTCGCCTGACATATCGTCATGTAACTCGATAACCGAGTCACGGAATTGATCGAGTTGGCGCAGGGCTCTACAGTGTGACTATTTCTCTTGCATTTGCCCCTAAAAATAGATATGTGCGAACTGGAAAAATCATTTAGGAGCACACTGTGCGAGTAATCGATTTGGGTAGTGGGCGTGTCAACTCGCGATTGTCAGAGCAGAGCGGACCTTCAATTCGAGCTCTTCAGCCCTGCGTTTGACAGCTCTGTGACAACTTCTCTCGCGAGTCGTGCTGTTTCTATGTGTAATGTAAACGCTGTGAGCAACAGGTCCAATTGTCTAACATGCTTTGTATTCTCGCCATTCTGGAATGCCCACGTCACGCTAAAAACCTTAACTATGTTAGCTGCTAACGCTAACTAAGCTATCCCTGGGAAGTGAGAACGCTCAGAGGCATCCAATAGTGAGGGCAGGGGGGGTGGAGTCTGTCTCTCTCTCTCCCCCCCCTCTCTTTTTCTCTACCTGCTAACAATCCTCATTCGCCTATTTCATTCAAAAGGAAGATATTGATGGACATTAGCTATAGTATATAGCTCAGCAGCTGTAACAGAATCATTTTATTATTTTTGATTATGTTTCAACAACGTCAAAATATTCAAGAAATTATAATTAATTAAAGAATTGTATAAAGAATGTTCCATGTTCTGTCATCTAATAATATAATCCATTACCTTTCCTATCGGTATCAAAGTCAAAATGTTGGTATCGTGACAACACTACAACATACAAAAGCAGCTGGACAACCTATATCCTTTGCGTCGACTCTAGTAGGCATGGGCCAATGTGTGATTTTGGTGGTATGTGCTATTGCACAGATGTGTGTCCCTTAGCAGGGCTGTACGCTAAGCTTTTTCACTAGGGGCACACTTGCCCCTAAATGAGAGATTTAGGGTCAAAAAATATTTTTTAGGGGCAAATTATAGTGCAAAAAAATATGTTCCTCCTGCCTCATTACTGTGGTCTTTTTATTTAACATTTAAGTGCGTTTGTTTTCAGGTTTGTATCTTTTATAATGAACCAACTGAGAAAGTGTGTAAATCACTAATAGAACAAAAACAACAAACTGTGTGTGTGTGTGTGTGCGCGCGCTTGTGTAGTGCTCCTTGAATGAGATCACCACAACACACACACACACACACACCATTGCATTAATCAGGAGGACAAGAAACTCTGCATACCTTTGTTTCACAATGAAAAGTGCTTTATAAATAAAATGAATTATTATTATTGTAAATAACCCCATGAAAGGTTTATTATTTTTATGGGTAATTACCTGCTTCATATTTGTGATGTTACTGGTTTCAGGGTGTGCCTAAAGTGATCAATGTGTTGGGCCATTTATAGAGATCTATGCCAATTAATGTTTTATGTATATCCGGGATTTTTCTTTTTTATAAGAATTGAGAGGCCTACTACGGTATTTGTTATGTCAAAATGCTTGCTATCTCCACTGTCTGTGTGTATACTCTGCTTTGGTCAAATCCCATTCAGCATGCCCTCAGCAGGGTATCTGCGGCTCTGCAGATATACCGTACTCCCTCAGCTAGCCCCTTTCGTGACTGCGATACAAGCCAGGGGCTCGAATACGCATCGAATCAATGTTATAAGACATTGATATCAGGAGCTATCTGTAGCTACTGCTAGCCGGCTAGATAATGTTAAGACGACGCCTCAGTGAACTATTTAGTTTAATGGGACATTTTGTTTTGAACAGTGAGCTAACGTGAGCTAACGAGCTAACGGAGGTATCATGATGCACTACTACTAGACTATTGCTGGAGCATTTGTTGATATCAGGAGCTATCAGTAGCTAGCCGGCTAGATACTGTTAGACAATGCCTCATGTATTAAACTAAAAGTGAATAGTTGACTGGGTCATTCTATTTAAACAGTAACGATAGATAGGTAGCTAACGTTAGCTCACGGTCGCACCAGACTATAGCAGACTGCGCGAGGCAATAGGAGCCTCTTGTTTACATGGGTGCGGGAGGGGCAGTGGAGGAGGAGGAGGGGCTGTGCGCTGCTGCAGCTCTGTGTGCTTGAGAGAGAAGTCAGCGACAGCGAGTGAGATCTCCGCTAAGAATTGGATCATGTTTTTCGATCGGTTTTATATAATTTAGGAGTGAAATACGAATGAAGGGTTGACATTTTCTTAGATCCAACACTGTCTGAATGTATCTTTATTTTTTTTGTATCCACTTTTTCTCCCCATTTTCTATTTTTCTCCCATCCCAATTTCGTATGATCCAATTCTTCCCTCCCCTGTCTTGAACGTTGCTAGACTATGCCTCCCACTGGTCGGTTGTAGTGAGGACAGAAGCCTTGCATCACGTGTCCCCTCCGGTACACGAGGAGGCAGCCTGTCGCATCTTTTCACCGCAGCAGCTCGAACTCTTAGTGGCGAGGAGTAACGCGTGGGAGGCTCACGCTGCCCCCGATACTTCCTGCTTCCGCCGCACCAGCGTCACCAAACCGACCTGTAGGAGTCGCTGTCCACAACGTCCAATCCCAACCCACCGGCTTTCCCACCCTCTAACACTTGCCAATTGTGTTAGTATGAACGACCGGCCAAGCCGGTAGCAACGCAGAGAGCTGGGCTCGAACCCAGCGTCTCCTGCGTTAGTGGCGAGCGCCTTGCCCACTGCACCAATTAGCCGTCCTGTCTGAATGTATCTTGTGATTATTATCCTTTTCCGATGACGACGACAACAACAACTGTAATCCTGTCTCGTCTTGATCATTGTTGTCGTCATCAGTCCACGCACCTCCTCCTAACACACCAGTGACTCTGCTTGGGGGAGCTAGAAAAAGCGCCCTTCAGGCATCCTATTTGAAGATGCTGATTGGCTAAATGTAGTTGCTAGGTCCATTTATGTTGCTCTGTGCATTTTTCAATTGGCTGCGTTGCGCACTGACACCCAGTCAGTGGGGCGATATTTCTAGCGCCCCAGAAGAGAGAGTTTCAAGTTTCGAATGGTATATTACATGATCGGCGAAAAATGCAGCCCCGAGCCGGTAGACGCTCGCAAAGTGCCGCGACATGCGTCCGAGTGCGAAACGGGATGTATACGTCGAATTTTGAATTTCCCCAAGAGGATCAATAAAGGAATATCGTGTGTGTGTGTGTGTGTGTGTGTGTGTGTGTGTGTGTGTGTGTGTGTGTGTGTGTGTGTGTGTGTGTGTGTGTGTGTGTGTGTGTGTGTGTGTGTGTGTGTGTGTGTGTGTGTGTGTGTGTGTGTGTGTGTGTGTGTGTGTGTGTGTGTGTGTGTGTGTGCACGTGTGTGTGTGTTCTTCTGGCCCTTGCTCAACCCAGTTGTTGTTGTAGTCGGTAAATTGTTAACTTGAACAAAAATAGCCTAATTAAAGGTATTCAAAACGACCTTCAATCCAATAGCACATCCATACAAATATCCATGAACACGGAGATAGGCCTTTATATGAATAAATAACAGTAAATAGCCTAAAGAAAATCGAGCCAACTTTGAACCTACATTATTATTTGTAGTCGATTTATAGCTTCCATTCCAGTCACATTTGCATAGAAGTGTTTGGCGTACACCTGCAGCAGTATCTGTGCAGTCACACCCTCCATAACCGTATCTCCTTAGCAGTCTCTCTCTCTCTCTCTCTCTCTCTCTCTCTCTCTCTCTCTCTCTCTCTCTCTCTCTCTCTCTCTCTCTCTCTCTCTCTCTCTCTCTCTCTCTCTCTCTCTCTCTCTCTCTCAGACAGACATGACAAACTGACGGCATCTCGCTTGTGATCAGAATCATGGCTTTGGTTTAACAACCATTTATGATGATCTACTACACCAGCGCTAGTCAGACGATTGTTTACTGCTCTCTTTCCTCTGTCGCGCTGCCTTCCCTGCTTATCGTTCCAAAGTAGACCATCCTGCCAGCCATGATAAACTCTGAAATATTTGAGCAGTTATTGTTCACGCTAGTAAATTAAACATTTGCGTGTTGTTGACGTTATGGTTGTTTTGGCTATAATTCCTCTTGATAAATGCGCTCGTAGCACGCGATGAGTTCCTTTATGGGAGGGGGCGTTGCTGTGGATGCACTGATGGGTAAGGAGGGAGACCTTGTACTCTATCCTGAAGGAGACGACGGGAAGCCAGTGTAGAGAATGGAGTCTGGGTGTGATGTGTTCATATTTCCGCACAGGATCCTAGCAGCACAGTTCTGGATGTACTGGAGCTTCTGGATGCTCTTGCTAGGGACCCAGATGAGCCAAGCCTAGATGAGACAAAGAATTGAGACTATATTCAACGATTCTGCGTCTAGAATTAGATTTGCCGCTGTCTGACTCTTAACCACCAAAACCTGCACGTACTACAACATAGTTAGGGTACCTTGTGTATACTGCACCTTGTGTATACCGTTTACTTTTAAATGGTGCATTTATATAACGCTTTTATCCAAAGTGCTTTACAATTTCCCCCTCACATTTGATCCATTCACTCACTCATTCACTCACACATTCACACACTGACGGTGGAGGCAACCATGCAAGGTGCCAACCTGCTCATTGGGAGCAGTTAGGTGTTAAGTGTCTTGCTCAAGGACACATCGACGCGCTGCCCGGCAGGAGCGGGAATGGAGCCGGGAACCTCCCAAGCCCCTTTTATTCTTACTCATAGTATATTAGTATATATTCAGATACAAATTCTTTATTGCCTATATTTATTGTAACTCATCAGTGTTGGGCAAGTTACTTTAAAAAAGTAACTAGTTACAGTTACTAGTTACTTCTTCCAAAAAAGTTACTAAATTACTTACTCAGTTACAAATTATAAAAGTAACTAGTTACTTCAGAAAGTAACTATTGCGCTACTTTCAAGTAAATTCTTAACATAAACAACATACACAAATCTAAACTATTTTAATGTTGCTGTGGGACAAAGTGAGACTATAGCCTCTAATCAAATGCCATGTATGTAGATATTATAATTACTATGTTTATATAGTGGATCATACAAATACAAACACAATAGATGTTTTGGAACTTTTGATATGTATTGCCCCTCAACAGGCCACAACTGGGCAACATTAAATTATGCTTGTTAAGCAATATACCAAAAATAAATAACAAATATATACTGATTGATTGAACATTTTAATTAACAGATTGCAGAATGGGTACAGTACAGTACGGCTCAATACACACAATTGTTAAGGGGATGCAGACCAGAGAAAGACTTTCATCTTGTTTACATCAGGGTCCCCCATTTTCAATTCATAATGACATTTGACATATACACAACATACATACATATAATAATCTAATCTAATCATCTAAACTAATCTAATCATGACATTTAAGACATAAATGACATACAGATATACACTCTTTGTAGTGCAAATAAAACAAAAAAACAGATGTCTCTCACTCTCTTTCTGTCTCTCTCTCTCTCTCTCTCTCTCTCTCTCTCTCTGAGTGCCTGAAGACTGTGCTTAAACCAGGAAGTGCAGCACTATGTTGATAAGGCTGTCAGCAGTAGAGCCTCCACTACTGTTGTGCCCTGCGCTGCTATACAACAAACACAAGACTACTAAGAGCAAACAAAAAACGCTCATGGACCCGTCTCTCGTTGACTGACTCGCCTGTGCTGTTCGTTGGATTCGTTTTGGATTATTTGGGCTCGCCAAACAAACTATCAAAACGTACACGGACCCGCGGACCGCGGTCTCTCGTTGACTGACTCGCTTGTGTTTTCGTTGTGTGTCCGACTATGCATGCTTTCGAACACCCGCCTAACTCTACCTCTGATTGGCTTACCATGAAATTGTACTCAACCTCAGCCAATCGTCAGCATGTATGCACTTGTCTCGCGCACTGCCCACTTTAACCAAGATAAAAAAAAGTATTTCCTCTCGGCGCAGAGATCTAGTTGGTCTGATGAAAAAAAACTGCTTCAATCATAGTAATGCGCCGCATTTTTTGGCAGTAACGGTAACGGCGTTATTAAGATTGGAAGAGTAATCCGTTGGATTACTTGTTACTGAAAATAGTAACGCCGTTATTTATAGCGCCGTTATTCCCATCACTGCTCATAATATAACCGATATCATACATACAGTAAGCAAAACAGAATTGCTTCACCTGCTGGCCAAGTCCTCCCCGCCGACCGACCTTTCCATCACAGTACAAGCATGTGCATGGATTGTTTTGTTTGGTGTACCGCTCGTGTCTTTAATCATTCTAGCCACCAGGGGGCAGGCTGTAGCAGAATCAGCAAGTTATATTATGGCTGCAGCAGCCCTGGCTACTTCCGCTTCCACTTCCCCGTCCTCTGCGGACCACTTGGATACACCTGCAGGGCCTCGCTGGGATGCTACCATCTTTGCGTGTTATTAAAAAATCTAACTAACACTGGTTGAGTTATGTAATGAATATATAGTGGTATAGAATTAGCTGACATCTGGCACATTTGTACCAAGGCGGCAATTCCTGGGCCACCTCGAAAGTCTTTGCGACTGTGTATAGGTGTGATGCTTCCGATACCAGTGGCGATGCCGTGCCCAGTATGTAAACAAACTGCATTTATATAGCTCTTTTATCCAAAATGCACGCCTCGCATTCACCCGTTCACTCGCGAGTTCACTCTGTGTGCGTGTGTCTGTATCTGTATGTAGCATGTGGTACATCTGACACCTCTGATCTCTGCCATACTACGCTTGAATGGAGTGGTAACTCTGGCGTGTGCGTGTGTGCGTGTGCGTGTGTGTGTGTGTGTGTGTGTGTGTGTGTGTGTGTGTGTGTGTGTGTGTGTGTGTGTGTGTGTGTGTGTGTGTGTGTGTGTGTGTGTGTGTGTGTGTGTGTGTGTGTGTGTGTGTGTGTGTGTGTGTGTGTGTGTGTGTGTGTGTGTGTGTGTGTGTGTGGGATCATTGATTGGACCTATCAGAGCGAGGAGAATGGTCATTTCCTCACCATTGTTTGCTCTTGTTGTCTTTGCTTTCTCACCTGGTTCAGGGCTGTTTGTGTCTCTGTGTGTGTGTGTGTGTCTCTAAAGCCATTTGCTGTAATTGTCCTGCAACTTAAAAACACAAATTCAATAAGATATAAGCAAACACAAGGGTCACTTACAAATAAGTTGATTATTTACAGTGTATAAGGTTGCACACTAGTTTATAACGTTGAACACGAAAACACATGCACGCATTCACACACACAAACATTATATATCTTTGGAACCGTTTGTGATAAAGACTCACTCTAAATTGTATCTGAATCGGGAGATTCAGTTGAGTGTATCTATCTATCTATCTATCTATCTATCTATCTATCTATCTATCTATCTATCTATCTATCTATCTATCTATCTATCTATCTATGTGGGACCCTCTCGAAAACGAGATACTGTATCTCAATGTGGTTATCCCAATAAAATAATTTCAATATATCTATATCGATCGCTATATCTGTCACTGAGATTTTAGCCTATAGCCAATCATGGAAATACTAGAAATGGTCTAGGAGAAACAATGACAAATTCCTATTGTTTCTCTACTCTAGTGCGCTCTGCAGATTGGGCCGTCAGACAGACACCCGCTGCTGGCGTGTAACGCAGGATAGAGAGAGGCACTTGTCCCTGGTTTCATAATAAACTGGCAAAAAGACAAAGAGGTGTTCAACAAGCATTGCAACATGTTGTGGATGTTGAGGATGATTCAGATAATATAAATGAAAAGGACTCTGAGCCAGAATGCTGGGACAGTGATGATCATAGTGAAGGATTTGATGCGTCTTGAAGCTATGGTTTGAACTTGGTGGTCTGGAGATATTGGTCCAAATATGAAGGCAACATTAAAAATGTATGTATTTTCACATTGTCTGCTAAAAACTCAGCACTCACTCACTGAGGAAAAGGTGTATTTGTATTTCAAATTTCACATGGAGGTTCAAAACACCTAAATAGAACTTTCCATATTGAAAAAAAACAATAATTCCCTGGTAAACTATGCAGTTATTCAACAAAACACAAGGTTTTTTCATTGGGTGTTTTTAATTAAATTTTTTATCTCAGATATTGTATGCTCACACAAAGGTAATGTATGATGGTGACTTTACCTTGCACCAGAAATAAAGGGTAGGTCCCCCTGAATCATAAAAGGTATAACACTTGATATTGACTCAAAGAATAAGCTCAGAATTTGCAAAAATATAATATGTCCAGGCGAACCTTTGTCTATATACGTAGGCTTTTGAGGGTTACATCAGTCTAACCTGTCTGGGTGTATTGTCTTCCTCTGTCTTTTGACTTGAAATACGACATCCGGCTGACCGGGTCAAAGCTCTTTGAGCTTCTCTTACAATGTTCTTCTGTCAAAGGGTGTTATTTCTAGCGACTTAATTGAATTTCCTTTCTCCATTTTGTTAAATGACACTCCCTGTGATGCTGTCTGTTGCGTAAAACCGCCTCAGCTCATTCTGTGCCAGGCAGCGTGTGCGTAGCCTCTCTGTTTACAGATGTACGGATGCGGACGTACCTGCTTGGCCACTCGCTCTCTCGCGGTGTGTTATCAGCAAAGGACAAATGTGCCCAGACAAGCTCCTATATATATATTCAGGTGTAGGCTGTTATCCCGGCACGTGCCAGTTCATAATTTTTTTTTAAACTTGAACTTGAGGACTGCCTACCTCATTGTATATTACTGTTGCACTTTACTGTTACATTTGCAATCTGGTTGGATGCCAGACTTCTTTTTGTTGTACTGTACTTGTGCTGTATAATGACAATGAATCTAATCTAATAATTATGTAAACGGCGTGCCTGAAGTATGTAATTATATAATGTGAGTCAATGGGGAAAAGGGACAAAATTTGTGACCAGTAAGTAGCTTTAGACGTATCTAAATATTTATTGCAGATTATTATTTTCACTAACTATATAATATTTCCTTTGCTCATTTAAAATATATATAATATATTATATAATATCAAACGTTTTCATGTGGGGAGTGGTGGGGCGGCTCTCTAGCGCCCCCTATTGACCAGCCGCCACTGGTGTGTGTGTGTGTGTGTGTGTGTGTGTGTGTGTGTGTGTGTTAATCAGAATTCCTCCTGCACTGATTGCACTGATGCCAAGTTTGACAGCAGCAAAACTGCCCACCAAACATCACGTCACACTCACAGACTCACAAACAGACACGCACGCACGCACAAACACACACACACACACACACACACGCACACACGCACTCACTCACTTACAAACAGACACGTGCACACTCACTCACAAACAGACACGTGCACAAGCCACACCAAAGCTGTTGTTATCTGAAAGAGGGCATTGCGGGAAGTGGACTATGCGTGATTAGAAAATGAAAGAAGATTGCTTTTGATTAGCACTCGTTAATTATGTCCACCAGCACCCGGCCTGCTCCCCGGCCAGCGTCAGCAACAAGGTGTGGCACCGCTACATGCTCCACCGCTATGTGTCCATGTTTGTGCTCATGTGGCAAGGTGTGGAAGGTGTCTACATGTGTGTGTGAAACATGTGTGTGAGAGAGAGAGGGAGGGGAAGGAGGGAGAGAGAGAGGGAGGGAGAGAGAGAGAGAGAGAGGGAAAGAGAGAGAGGGAGCGAGAGAGAGGGCTGTAGAAAGGAAGTTGCAATGGAAATTAGGGGTGGAGCGGTTCACAAAATTCACGGTTCGGTTCGTATCATGGTTTTGGCGTCACGGTTTTCGGTTCGGTTCGATATATAGCCTAAAAATAATCCAACTTTTCAGTTATTCTCAAGGACGTAGTCATGCAAAAACTGAAAGAATGAGGCCGTTTGACATCAGGCACATTATTTTGACAGTGACCGGTTAGGAGGGGCATTGCTGATTTAAACATGCTTCTCATTTATTTAGTAAAAAAAAAGGTTTACAGCGGTTTGCCTTAAATAATGTTTGGCACACAAAGACTGAACTGACTGAAAAATATAGGCAACATTTGTCAAAGTATTAACTTAGTGCAAACAAACAAAATAATTCTATTTTTGTGGCCACATTATAGACAAAGGCCATCAACATAAACTATTGATTGATTGATTGATTGATTGATTGAAAATGTTATTAACAGATTGCAGAATGGGTACAATATAGTACAGCTCAATACACACAATTGTTAAGGGGATGCACAGAGTATGCATATCAAGGGCGTAATTTAGTTTTCAATGGTGGAGGGGACACATTTCAGATTCAGATTCCTTTATTAAGCCATTTGTGTAAAAACACATTGGTAATTGTTGCAGCATTACAGTACATTTTTTCATAACTTTTTTTCACAGTAACAACAACACAGACACAGGACAAAAAACAGTGCAGTGGAGGATTACTAATTTAAATACATATATATATATATATATATATATATATATATATATATATATATATATATATATATATATATATATATATATATATATATATATATATATATAAAGTGTAAAGTGCAGAGTTCCAGTAAAGACCAGTGCAATGCAGTGTCATTGTGCCAGTGTCACTTGGGGGCGGAGGGGGGGGACCTGAGGCATTGATCAGCCTGGCGGCTGAGGGGAAGAAACTCAGTCTGTGACGAGCTTTCACGGCCTTTGAGATCCTCAGCCTTCTCCCAGAGGGGAGCAGGGTGAAGAGGCTGTGTCCGGGGTGGGAGGGGTCGGCCATGATCTTCCTTGCCCTCTTCAGCGCCCTGGAGTCGTGCAGGGACCTGAGGGAGGGCAGGGGACAGCCGATCACCCTCTCCGCGGAGCGAATCACCCGCTGCAGCTTGGCGAGATCTTTTGCCGCTGCAGCGGGGAACCAGGAGATGATGGAGTGGGTGAGGATGGACTCAATGATGGCTGTGTAAAATTGGGCCATCATGGTCCTCGGCAGTTTGTATTTATTCAACTGCCGGAGGAAGAACATCCTCCCCTGGGCCTTTTTAAGCAGGCCTGTGATGTTAAGCTCCCATTTCAAGTCCCGGAAGATGGTCATGCCAAGGAATCGGCATGACTCCACGGAGGCCACCTGGTTGCCTCCCAGTATGATGGGAGGGGGCAGGGCTGCTTTACTCCTGAAGTCCACTACCATCTCCACTGTCTTTTGAGCATTGAGCTCCAGGTTGTTGCAGCTGCACCAGCTCTGCAGCCTCTCGATCTCCCTCCTGTAGGCCGACTCGTCCCCCCTGGAGATGAGACCCACCAGGGTGGTGTCGTCAGAAAATTTCAGGAGTTTGACTGAGGGGTGGAGAGAGGCACAGCTGTTGGTGTACAGGGAGAACAGTAGTGGGGACAGGACGCAGCCCTGCGGTGCTGGTTGACCTAGAGCTGGAAATGCTCTTCCCCAACTTCACCCGCTGAGACCTGTTGGACAGGAAGTCGGTAATCCACCTGCGAGTGGAGGCCGGCACCTGCAGCAGGGATAGCTGGTAGGCTTGGGCGGTATGACGGTATTACGGTATACCAGGGTATTTAGAAATCCCGACGGTATTGAAAATCAATACCGTCAAAATCACAGATGCGTTTCAGTTTCTATTACACTGAAACTGAGTTTTGACAGGGACGGCATTGGTTGTAGTGCACACACAGCACGCGCCAGCAGAGGGCGAGACCAGTCCTCACTGTAGTGGAGCGAGCACACGCAGAGCTGGTTGTCTACACACAGGAGGACGCAATCGATAGGGGAAAACCCGCTTCAGTGGTGGAAATTAAATGAGACACGCTTACCGTTGCTGGTGCTGCGGGCTAACTGGCTACCGTTCTGAGAGCTAACGTTACTAGTACTAGGATGCTGCGGGCAAACGGCTACCGTTCTGAGAGCTAACGTTACTAGCACTAGGGTGCTGCGGGCAAACGGCTACCATTCTGAGAGCTAACATTACTAGCACTAGGGTGCTGCGGGCAAACGGCTACCGTTCTGAGAGCTAACATTACTAGCACTAGGGTGCACCTCTGCAAGACCTCTTTCTTTCACCTCCGAAACATCACGAAACTCCGTCCCTCACTCACCCTGGCAGATTCCGAGAAACTCGTCCACGCTTTTGTTTCCTCCAGGCTGGACTATTGCAATGTACTCCTCATCGGGATCCCTAGTAAAAGCATTAAAAAACTGCAAACCATCCAGAATGTTGCTGCTAGGATCCTGATGAGGGTGCGCAAATATGATCACATCACCCCCACCCTCAGATCCCTTCACTGGCTCCCCGTGGAACACAGGATTGAGTACAAGGTGTCCCTCCTCACTCACCAGTGCGTACACGGTGGTGCCCCTGCCTATCTCAAGGAACTCCTCACCCCCCAGTCCTCCTCATGTTCCCTCCGCTCCGGCACAGCCTACCTCCTCAAAGCCCCCAGGACTAAGCTGCACACCATGGGCGATCGCGCCTTCTGCTCTGCCGCACCCAGACTTTGGAATGCTCTCCCCATCCACCTGAGAGCACCACAATCCGTCGAGGCTTTTAAAAGGGGACTAAAAAATTTCTTTTTAACTAGGCTTTTGCCTGAATTTTTCTTTTACTTTTCTTTTTTACTTCTATTCATTTTATTATTATTTTTATTTTATTTTACTCTTATGTTCTTCCATTTCACTGGTTGTTAGTCTTTTTAATTGTTTTTATTCATTTTAATTGTTTTATTCATTTAACTTTTTGTCTATCTCTTGTAGCACTCTGAGATTCTCGTGAATATAAAGTGCGGTACAAATTGAATCTATTATTATTATTATAGGGTGCTGCGGGCAAACGGCTACCGTTCTGAGAGCTAACGTTACTAGCACTAGGGTGCTGCGGGCTAACGGCTACCGTTCTGAGAGCTAACGTTACTAGCACTGCTGCGGGCTACCGTTCTGAGAGCTAACGTTACTAGCACTAGGGTGCCCCCCCCCCCCGCTGATGAAAATGAAAGTCATACCGTCATATACCGTATACCGGGGTATTATGTCAGCAAGGTATGACGGTATGAAAAAAATGATACCGCCCAAGCCTAATAGCTGGTGCTCCAGGATGGGTGGAAGGATAGTGTTGAAGGCCGAGCTGAAGTCCACATACAAGATCCTGACATATATGTGTCACTATAGTTGCCCGCGCAGTCCAGATGTTCCAGCGTATAGTGCAGAGCCATGTTCACAGCATCCTCTGTGGATCTATTGGCTCTGTACGCAAACTGCAGCGGGTCTAGCACAGGATCTGTAATTCGTAGATTTTCTTTTTTAAATCAGTTGTGCAATAGTCAATTTTGGTGAGTTGTTTCTATACAATTTAATTCACTTAGGGATGGGTACCGAATTCGGTACTTTTAAAGGTACTTACCGAAACACATCAGTACTACCGAGTATCGATTCACGTGAGATCCAACGATGCCAATTTTCGGTTATTTATCTATTTATTTATTTATTTATTTAGTTTACTGCTAAACGAAACCACACGTTAAGCGGTTCAGCTTGTGCAAACCAAACGTTTGGCACTTTGTGTGTGTGTGTGTGTGTGTGTGAGTGTGTGAAAGTGAGAGAGAGAGAGAGTGTGTGTGCGCAAGCAAGCATGATAGTAAGTTACTTACTAAGTGTAGTAAGATGACGGAGGCCCGCTAACATACGCTACACCATAGATATATATAATAAACATAATTATGCGTTACACTGCCCCAGAGCATTCTAAAAAGATTCATTATTGTATAACTTGGCTCTGCACTGCCCCAGGTGAGGGACACTGTACAACTGAACAAGCAAAACTGTACATTGGAATATTGACAAGACCATACTTGGTCATTTACTGTACATTGGGGGGGGTTGTGTTAGGACATTTACAGGGGCCAGTTTAGAATTGCAGTCTCCCGTAGGTGTTTTTTGAGAGTGTTTTTGAAAGTGGGTAGTGTTTCACATTCCTTTACAGCTTTGGGTTGGGCGTTCCACATTGATGTGGCATAATTGCGAAACATGTTTAGTCCCTTGTTTGAGCCGAATCTGGGTTTAACATGATTTGTGGAGCTCCCTCTGGTGTTGTGATCGTGGTATTCACTGACCTTTGGGAAGTATTTTGACATGTACATTGGTCGCGTAGTGTATCTTGTAGACCAGGCCCATTGCAAGTTGCTGTACTCTGTCGTCTACTCTAAGCCATCCTAGGTTGTCAAAGTGGGCAGGGGTGAGGTGGGTTCTAGGAGTAAGGTCAAGCAGTAGTCTGACCAGTTTGTTTTGAGATGTTTGTAATTTTGTTTTTAGCGCCTTTGAGGTGCTTTGGTACCATGAGGTGCATGCATAGTCGTAGTACCCTTGAATGAGTACTCCTGCCAGAGTCTTCAGGGTATTCTTGTTTACCAGTGAGGAGATCCGGTACAAGAATCGTGTTCGTTGGTTGACTTTTTTTATTACATTGGATGCCATTTTGTCACAGGAAAGATTTGTCTCTAGGATGGAACCCAGGTAGGTAATTTCGTCTTTCCTTGTGACAATATTGTCACCCACTGTAACTGAGAAGCCGTCGGTCTTGCTGAGTTTGTTATTTGAACCGAAGAGAATGGACTCTGTTTTGCCCATGTGTAATGATAGTTTGTTATCAGCGAGCCATATGCAGATTTTGCCTAGTTCTGAGCTGAGGGTTTTTTCAATCTGTAACTTGTTCTTGTCAGAGACCAGCAGGGCTGAGTCGTCCGCAAACAGGAACAAGTTGCAGTCACAAGCTGACGACATGTCATTTGCATAAATTAGGAACAGTAGCAGCCCTAGTATGCTTCCTTGTGGAACACCACAGCTCACTGTGAGGGGGGGGGGGGGGTAGGGTACCGTTTACCTCCACCATCTGCTCTCTCCCCTTCAGGTAGGATTGCATCCAGCTCTATCAAACCCAATTGCTTTTAGCTTGTCAATCAGAATGGTGTGATTGACAGTGTCGAAGGCCTTTTGTAGGTCCAGCATGACCATGCCGCAGTATTTGCCCGCGTCCAGAAGGCATGTGTCAGTGGAGTGGGATGTTCTGAAGCCAGATTGGAATTCGTAGATTAGATTTTTTTCCGCAAGGTATTTTTCGACCTGTTCGTATACAATTTTTTCCATGACTTTCGAGATGGAGGTTAGGATAGAAACAGGGCGGTAGTTGCCAGGGTCTAATTTACTGCCTTTTTTGTGCAGAGTGACAGAGACACTGCTCCTGCTTGCAGTTGAGATAGCGGAGAATTTCGACTTGTTGCATCTTGGCGCTGTCTCGCAGATAATACATATGAAAAGAATAATTTGATATGCGTGTGACTGACTGTGTATATATATATACATTTACATTTAGTCATTTAGCTGACGCTTTTATCCAAAGCGACTTACAAGTTCTGTACGACAAGCCATCAGGAAGGGCACAACTGATCAGCTGAGCAACAATGTTCATCAAAGTGTTGAGTGCTACAGTGTAGGTTAGTTTATTAGGACAAGTGCATGACAGTACGGTTAGTTAGGGTTATATATATATATATATATATATATATATATATATATATATTTTTTTTTTTTTTTTCAGATAATGGTTGAAGAAGTGAGTCTTTAGTCGACGGCGAAAGATTGGACGTGATTCGGCTGTCCTAACTGGGGTGGGTAGTTCATTCCACCATTGTGGGGCAAGGACTGAGAATAGGTGACTTCTCTTTGATGACCCTCCGGGAGCTTGGATAGGAGTAGGTCTGAGGCGGCCAGAAGATGCAGAGCGTAGGGGTCTTGAGGGTGTGTAGTTAGAGACCATTGATCGGAGGTAGGCGGGAGCGGTTACCTTTGCTGCACGGTATGCTAGGTCGAGGGCCTTGAAGCAGATTTGTGCAGCAATGGGGAGCCAGTGCAGGTCCCTAAGAAGTGGGGTGACATGGGCCGACTTCGGTAGGTTTGAGATCAGGCGGGTCGCTGCGTTCTGAATGAGTTGAAGAGGCTTAGTGGCAGTGGCCGGGAGGCCAGCGAGCAGTGCGTTGCAGTAGTCGAGGCGGGAGATGACTGTTGATTGGACAAGGAGTTGGGTGGCTTCTTTTGTCAGGAAGGGGCGGATCCTTCTGACGTTGCTCAGGAGGAATCGGCAGGTTCTGGTCGTCGCTGGAGATGTCGGACAGACAGGCCGAGATCCGCTCAGAGACGTGGATATCTGATGGAGGGAAGGAGAGGAAGAGTTGAGTATCGTTGGCATAACAATGGTAGGAGAAGCCATGAGACGTGATAATGTTACCCAGTGATTTAGTGTAGAGGGAGAAGAGAAGGGGTCCTAAAACCGAGCCCTGGGGGACACCCGTCCGCAGGGGGCGGGTGGCCGACAGGGCCCCTCTCCATGACACTTGGTAGGAGCGGTCATTGAGGTATGATGACAGCCATGTCAGCGCAGAGCCAGCCACTCCCATTCCTGCGAGGGCCGCAAGGAGGATCTGGTGGTTGACTGTGTCGAAGGCTGCAGATAGATCTAGGAGAATCAGGACAGAGGAGAGGCCTTTTGCTTTTGCTAAGTGAAGTGCCTCTGTGACCGCAATGAGGGCTGTCTCTGTGGAGTGACCAGTCCTGAAGCCTGACTGATTAGGGTCTAGGAGGTCATTCTGTAAGAGATAAGCAGTAAGTTGGTTGGATACAGCACGTTCAAGTGTTTTAGAAAGGAAGGAGAGAAGAGAGACAGGACGGTAGTTGCCTATGACGGTAGGGTTCAGGGTTGGTTTTTTTATGAGCGGCGTGACTCTGGCTTGTTTTAGGGAGGTGGGGACCACCCCCGAGTTGAGTGAGGAGTTGATGGTTGCCGTTAGGAATGGGAGGATGTCTGGTGCTATGGTCTGGAGGAGTGGGGAGGGTAGCTGGTCCAGCTGGCAAGTAGTCGGACGGTTCGACGTTACCAGTGTTAGGGTCTCTGCTTCTGTAATGGGAGAGAAAGATGACAGAGTGAAGGATGAGGTTCTCGATTCAGCATTTGGAATGGGTGGGGGTTGGGAGAAGGAGCTGCGGATGTTCTCCACTTTTTCCTCAAAGAAGATCGCAAAGTCTTCGGAAGAGAGACATCGAGAGGTTTTGTTTCAGATTTTTATCATCAATTACTAACGTCCTCGTATGAAACCCTCCACCTAGACTCAGTCTGGAGGAGGGATATACCAGACCTGGAAAAAGATTTTGATTGGCAAGAAGCCTGGGCAAATGTTCGATTTACATCAAGGAACCCGGACCATCAACAAATCAATCGTAACTATATTCACAGGACATACTTGACTCCTATAAGACTGAACAGAATGGGTCTTAAACAAGACTCCAAATGCTCCTTATGTACAAATGGGGACGAGGGGACATTTATGCACATGTACTGGGACTGCCCACCAGTTAAGATATTCTGGAAAGAAGTGACCCAGCAATTATCAAATCTCTTAACTCTGAATATACCTGTACACCCCTCTGTATTACTGCTGAATGATGTTTTTGAGTTTGCAGTCCCTATACAGCTAAAGAGATTGGTTTTATCGGGTATCACAGTGGCTAAAAAGCTGATAGCATCACGATGGTTTCAACCGGAAAAAATTTGCCGGAAGGTCTGGATTCTTACATATCTCGATGTGATTTATCAAGAAATATCTACAGCAAGAATTTTGGGTCTCAATGAATCCAAAATGACAATGTGGTTAGAAGTGGTGGAGAGAATAAAAGCTAGCATATAATGGTAGTGTCTGGTTAGGAGCGAGGGATAATGGATGGATTATCCAAATGGGGGGTCCGGGAGGGGGGGGTACGAGCTAGAGCATATGTGTGTAGGGTATTAGATAGCAGGTATTAGGGGTATATCCTGTATAAGACATTTAACTAATTGGTGATTTCATTGGATGTGCACTGTTAATTAATGCTTGTATATCTTATCGTGTGTTGTCATGTTTGTTTATATGTTTGTTTAAAAAATAATAAAAAAATAAAATACAAAAAAAAAGTCTTCGGCAGAGAAAGATGAGGGAGGGGGGGGGGTGGGGGGGGAGTGAGGAGGGAGGACATGGTAGCATGCAGTTTGTGAAGATTCTTGGCAGAGGCCTCGATCCTATGGTGGAAGAAAGAAGCTTTGGCATTAGTGATGGTTTTGGAGAATGTTAACGAGGTTGTGATATGTGTCGATGTCAGCAGTGAGGCGTGACTTTCTATACTTCCTTTCAGCTGCTATATATATATTAGTGCTGTCAATAGATACATTTTTTTTTACTAATTAATCTCACAATTTTCTGTAATTAATCTAGATTAAAGATAGCATTTTTCTACTTAAGACCGAAGCTTGTAACAGATATTAACTTGGAATTAATGTAAAATCAACACAAAGAAAGTATATTTAGATTCAAAGACTATTTTTATAGCTTTCTTTGAATACAGTTTATCTCCTGTGAAATACAAATGTTTAACAAAACCATCAACATTGACTCAGCTAGACCTCTTTCTTATATCCGCAGCACTAAGATTGAAGATTTCTCAATCCATAGATTAATCTAGATTAATTTATTTTAATGCTTTAAATAATTTAAATTAATCTCCAAAGTTAAAGCATTAATTTTGACAGCCCTAAAATATATATATATGTGTTGTTGTAGATTACATTTTTAGAGACTAAAGTACCGAAAAAAGGTAGCGTTGGGTACCGGTATCGTTTCACAGGTACCGGTACCAGGGTTAGAAATTAACATTTTTTTTCAAGGGCTTTTTTTGCCCCCCTTAATTGATTTTCGGGGGCTTTTTTTTGTATTTCGGGGGCACTGAATTTTTATGATGAAAATTAACATAAGGATTATAAAACATTGTTGACACTTTTTTTTACAGTCTTCGTCCCTATGTTTGATAATGTAATGTTAATGTCTCCATATATAGGGCTCTACGCTAACCTTTTTCCCAAGGAGCACATGTGCTCCTAAATAAAATGTTAATAAATAAAATCTAAATAAAAATTTAGGAGCACACAAAGAAATTTAGGAGCACAGTGAAAATTGTTCAAGTAACACAGAGTTTATTAACTATTTATCTCATGCATTATTATACTGTGCGTGTGCACACTATGAATTGAAAATGGGGGACCCTGATGTAAACAAGACGAAAGTCTTTCTCTGGTCTGCATCCCCTTAACTTGTGTGTATTGAGCTGTACTGTATTGTACCCATTCTGCAATCTGTTAATAAAGTTTTCAATCAATCAAACGCAAAGGATATCGGTTGTCAAGCTGCTTTTGTATGTTGTAGTGTTGTTATGATACCAACATTTTGACTTTGATACAGATAGGAAAGGTAATGGAATATATTATTAGATGACAGAACATTGAAAATTCTTTATACAATTATTTAATTCATTATGAAATAGAAATTCCGTTTTTGGGTGGAACGTTTGTTGCAAGGAGGGAGGAGGCGGGGACCGCTGCGTGTTACACACAACACGGAGAAATGGTCTAGCTGCTTCGGTGCGTCGTTAACGTTAACGTCGGAAGAAATTCCCCACTAAGCCCTAAATTCAGAGCAGAGCAGTATCCTAATGACTTTTATGCTTCAGTCGATAAGGTGTTTTGCGAATTCTGTCAACATACCGTGGGGACTGGACCCGCAAAAACACGTGCGAATATCACTTCAAAAGCCATGTCAGCCGGATTCCTCTCTTTCTCCTCGTCTCTCTTTTGCTCAAAATAAAAATGAATGGGCTTCATGGCTGGCTGATTTTTTTGCGTTGTCTGATTCTGAATGTATAACTTGCCTAAGCCGGTACCGTGACTTTGTTTTCGGGCGCTACTGTGATTGGACGTTTATGCTTGTGTAATGTGGGACTATTATAACAGCGGAGCTGTTTTGTAATCGTCACTCGTCTCGAGTAAATGATTTTTCCGGGTGGCGCACACACACATATTATTAGGGCCAAATACAAGGGAAATGCTCGCACTGTAGACCATATATATAATTAGTAAACTGTCGGGGGCATTTTCTGCCCCCCTTAACTGATATTCGGGGGCATTTTGTCCATTTTCAAGGGCATTTTGCCCCGAGCCCCCGTTAATTTCGAACCCTGACCGGTACCGTATCGGTTCAATGTGAACGGTACCCATCCCTAGTCATAACGCTGCGTGAGTCTCGGAACGTGCGTACTGCGTTGTGTGTGTGAGAGAGAGAGGGTCAAGTAGACAACATATACTGTATGTATTCAACAACAGCCTAGAGGCTTTTAAATACGAGGTCATAGACAGATATTTCACAGACACCAAGCAATGCTGTTGCATTTCATGGCAATCACACAGACCATCGTTCACACCAAACTTTGAGGGGAGGGGTGCTATGTATTTGAGCACACCTGACGACATGGGCTGTTGTTATGCAAATACAAGTGCCGCGTCGCGTCACCGTTTATTATTGTGTATTGTTTTGGACGGTAAAAAAGTGCGGGGGACAATGAAGCCATGCAGGGGACATGTCCCCCGTGTCCCCCCCATAATTACGCCCCCTGATGCATATGCTCAACCAGCACTAGACGTTCTTATCAAAAAGGAAAAGTCACTGTTATTTAAAATAAATAAATCATGTGTACTAAATATATATTTACTTTTTAATTGCATGAAACATTATGAAATATTCTCTTATGCCGCTTTTCACTGCATGGTACCTAATCGACTCGACTCGCTTTTGCTATTTGAGAGTCTTGGTAGCCGTATTTGAAGTGACGTCACACCAGGAAGTAAATACTAAATAGTCAACAGCAACACACAGCGTTGGAACCTGGAGAAGCCCTGATGATATAATATAAACGAACAGCCAATAAACGTGAAGTTATCTTTGAACCTCTGTTGTCAAGCCTCGTCAATATATTCCCCCTTCCCCACTAATGGAACTGGTTGTGGAGTCACTTCGCTTTGAGCGTTTCCACGGTTAGCTTGCGCTAACATTATAACCGAACAATACACACATGCCCCGAACCGTGGAGGTCGTACCGAACCGGTCGTATGCGAACCGTTCCACTCCTAATGGAAATGTATTTTTTTTAGGGTGAGAAAAAGAAAGGAAATAAATAGCAAGAACAAAAAACAACAACAAATGTGTCTGAAGAAAACAGAACGCAGGATTAACACGTTTCATAAACCAAGAGAAAGTACAAAGTGAGAGATGAAGCGAGTCAGGGGGGGGCGGGGTAGAGATTTCATGGGAAGATAAGATATGAAAGAACAGCTTCAGAGGATCCCCAATTTCACAGCGGTGCGTGACGGAGGTTTGAGGCTCTCGTTACAAAACACCCAGTGCTCCACTTGATCGCACATTAGGCTCGTTGTGGAGGGACTGACTGGCCCGTGTATTCTGTAGGAGAGTCGCCCTCGCTGAAGAAAGATGGTCCACGCTGGGGTTCAGAATCACGAGGACACACACGCACATCCGTGTTTCTATTTGACTGTGCATTTTATATAGTATTTTTATTGTTATGTGTGTAGTACTCTTTGCAGTACTATTTCTGGTTGTGTAAATTGGGCACCTTGTGTTTTTTATTAGTATTGTATTTACATCACTTTTGTACTTTGTATTGTGCAGCACTTCGGTATGTGCTATATAAATAAATCTGCCCTTGAGACACACACACACAGCACCACACAACCATACATGTAGACAGATACACACACACACACACACACACACACACACACACACACACACACACACACACACACACACACACACACACACACACACACACACACAATACAGTTAGTGAACTGTAGCAGTTAGTTAGCAGATAGTTAGCAGTACAGTTAATGAACTGTAGCAGTACAGTGAGTGAACTGTAGCTGTTAGTTAGCAGTACAGTTTGTGAACTGTAGCGGTTAGTTAGCAGATAGTTAGCAGTACAGTTAATGAACTGTAGCAGTACAGTGAGTGAACTGTAGCTGTTAGTTAGCAATACAGTTGGTTAACTGTAGCTATTAGCAGTGTTGTGCTAGTTACTGAAAAATGTTAACTAGTTACCATTACTAGTTACTTCATTAAAAAAGCTACTCAGTTACTTTACTGATTACTTACACCAACAAGTAATGCGTTACTGTGAAAAGTAACTTTTTAGTAACTTGAGTTATTTCAATTGCTTGAATGTGGTCAATCTCACCAACAATGACATTGTACGACCAAATGTCTGCGGTGGTCGAGATGTAGTCCAGCCCCTCAAACCTTTTCTTTAGCTCATTTTTTATTTTTGTATGAGTCGGATGAGTCCGGGTCTTTAACGTAACGTGCGGCATGGTGGTGTAGTGGTTAACACTGTCGCCTCACAGCAAGAAGGTCCAGGGTTCGATTCCCGCTTGGGGACCAGGTTTCCATGATGCCAGGTACCCAGGTGGGGTATCTCCCAGGCCTTTCTGTGTGGAGTTTGCATGTTCTCCCCGTGCTCGCAAGGGTTTCCCCCCCGATAAGATAAACCCAATGGAAAAACATGCACAACAACAGATCGCTAACGCTGTGGCGTCCTTGACGAAGACGGGCAGGAGCACTTGGATTGGTCCCCGGGCGCGGCCCTCGCCGACGCCTGTCTGCTCCCGGCTGCCCTTGGGGGCAAGGACAATGGGATGGGTTAAGCGCAGAGACGAATCGCATCGGCGATCCTACAAAGACAATGCATGCGTGTGTGTTCCGGTGTGTGTGTGTGTGTGCTAACCGTGTGTGCTAACCTCTAAACATTGAGGATAATTGCATGCCAATTAAAGACCTCTGAACAGGTCCTGCATTATTATTATTATTATTATTATTATTATTATTGAGACTCAGCTACTAGCTTCGTTGAAGCATGTCGTTTCTCCAGGTGCTTCAACAGATTTGAATGGGTGTTTTGGGCAGTAGATAGGATCTTTGAGCCAAAACACAATTTACATTTAACTAAATCGTTCTTTTCTTTGTGCTCGATAAAAGAGAAATAGTGAGAATATCTCCATGTGTAAAAACTTGATTTAGTGGGCGCCGTCATGACTGTCTCGAGTAAACACAAACACGCCCACAACGTGTCTCCGCATGTGACACAGGAGTCAGGACTGCACTGCAGCTCGCTACCAATCAACATAAAAATAACGCAGTAAGGAACCATTTAGTAACGGTAATTGAGTTACTGAATTTAAAAAGTAATGCGTTAGAGTACTAGTTACTGCCAAAAGTAATGGCGTTACTGTAACACGTTACTTAGTCCCAACACTGGCTGTTAGTTAGCAGTACAGTTAGTTAGCAGTACAGTTAGTGGACTGTGGCAGTTAGTTAGCAGTACAGTTAGTTAGCAGTACAGTTAGTTAGCAGTACAGTTAGTGAACTGTAGCAGTTAGTTAGCAGTACAGTTAGTGAACTGTAGCAGTTAGTTAGCAGTACAGTTCACAATCACATAAGTGTGCTTAAAATCACGCGAATCGTGTGTAAAATGTGTAAAAAAAAAACAATTGGAAAACGTGATAATGTGAGAAATACACAGTACGTGTGCTTTTTAGTTTTTCTTTTTAAAGTCACATTACTTTAGTTGAAAGCGGATGAGCAGGGGTCCCAGCAGGCTCAGCCTCAGGTACACAGAGAATAACTGGGGACAGAGAACGCCCCGTCCTGCATTCATATTCATGAGGCCCTGACCTCGTGCAGCTCTCAGTATACAGACCTCGTCCCCCAGAGGGCAGTTGGTTTGTTTTGTTTGCTTCCAGTCTCATGCTTACTGTATGTCTGGCTCCCCCATCCCATACACCTTTCACCGTCTACCACCAAGTCTCTCTCTCTCTCTCTCTCTCTCTCTCTCTCTCTCTCTCTCTCTCTCTCTCTCTCTCTCTCTCTCTCTCTCTCTCTCTCTCTCTCTCTCTCTCTCTCTCTCTCTCTCTCTCTATCTCTCTCTCTCTCTCTATCTCTATCTCTATCTCTATCTCTATCTCTATCTCTATCTCTATCTCTATCTCTATCTCTATCTCTCTCTCTCTCTCTCTCTCTCTCTCTCTCTCTCTCTCTCCCCTCTCTTTCTAAATTTCACTCTCTCTATTTCTCTCTCCCCTCTTTCCCTCTCTTTCTCTCTCGCCTTCTCTTTTTCTCTTTCTCTCTCTCTCCATTTCTGTCTCCATTTACTCACTTTCTCTCTCTGTCGCTCTCTCTTCTGTTTCTTTTCCGTCTCTCTCCACCTGTCTCTGTCCCATACCCTCTCACTAGATCTCAAAGCTGTGCGGTCAGGGACCCCTAGTCTAGTAGTATATGATGTCAAGTCATTATCTATGCACGGCACTTGTCTCACAGCGAGTCTCTCCAGGGCTGTCCTCCCCCGAGCTGAGAGAGAGACGGTCTCTAATGATGCCTCCCCTGTACCCCCCCCTCCCTGGAAACCGACAGGGCCTCCCCAACCCCGCAGGGGATCCCTGGGCAGGCCTGTCACATCTGACCCCCCCTCCCCATTTGCTCTTGTGTAGAAGGAGGCCTTTCTGCTGTTCTGTGTGGATTTGTTACTTTTCTTTAAGGAGAGCGGACTGTCGAGCTCCTTCTGAAGTCTGTTACTGTACATAGTCCGTAGTCTGATAACGCACTCAGCTGAGTCTCCTTTCACAGTATTCTATTTGGTCCCACGGAGTTACAGACCACCCGTAGATATATACTGCATATGCCATGATATCATGCCAGTTAGGGTACCTTGTGTATTAGGGGTGGGACGATCCAGATCGATACATCAATCTAATTATCAATGATCCAATAGGATCGTTGCAACGTAAAAAGATCGGTTCATATCGATACTCTTATTTTGAAAATCCCGTGGCAAGTCACATTACGCCCCAAGCGCAGCTCCGGCAGCTGGATTCGCGCAAGATCATCACGCAAGATGTGAAAACAAACCACCTGGCAACAACAACAACAACAACAACAGCACGAGCAAGCAGGGCTTCAGAGTGCCCCTATTTGGTCACATTTTGCGACCCGAAATAAGTCCCTGCTTTTTTGTTTGCAACGGGTCCAATTAGTCTAACATGCTTTGCATCCTCGTCATTCCTGTATGCTTACGTCGCCCTAAAAACCTAAATTAAAGTTAGCTGCTAGCGCTAATTAAGCTAAGCTAACCTAACCCTGCTCACAGGCACAGAGAAAACCAATTCCAATGAAGCATTTCCAATAGTGGGGGAAAAGGGGGGGCGGGGGGCTGAGCCAGTCTCTCTCTCCCTCTCTACGTTCAATGATTTTAAGTAGCAAAACGTTACACATGGGCTGGGCATACATCTGTATGTAAGACACGAAAATATCAAATCAAATCAAATCACTATAAAAACGAACTGGATAGTTGATGATAATAAGCATTTAACTTCATAAGCTGAAATATTCAAAAATCATTAAGTCTGCTATAAGCCATTATCCTTTTCTCTGTACTGTGTGTGTGTGCGTTCGTGTCCCAGACCAGATGAGGTCAGAGGAGTTTGATAGTATTTACTGAGGATAGCCAGATAATGTTGATATTTAAACATAAAAAATATAATACATAATAAATGTATACATGGGGTGTAAGGGATGGGTATCGTTAGGATTTTATCGATACTACTACTCTTATCGATACTGCTTAACGGTTCGGTACTTTATCGATACTCTTATCGGTTCTTTTTGATTATTTCTTTTGCAAGAAAAAAAGACAATTAATTAAGAACAGAATCGACATTGCTTTATTATTTATACAACTTAATACTTTATAAATAAGTATTATAAATAAATATAATTTCTTCAGCAACAGCAGCAGCAATGTTCTTTTATATAACTTTATAAATAAATATAATAAATGAATATAATTTCTTCAGCAACAGCAGCAACAATGTTTTAAATGTGTCTGACAACAAATGCAAAAGGCTAACAGAACTGTGACACTCGTTCACCCTATCCTCTGTCATCCTTCCTCTAGCTGCTAGGGAGAAAGGACTTTGGGTGGTGGAGGGAGGTAGAGGGAGGATGTGTGGTGGCCCTGGGCTCACTGGCCTGGGACACATTGGTGGCTGACGCCTCAGCTTGACGATCTATAAAAAGTTTTTAGATTGTAGTATTTGTAGCTAAACAATTATTTTGTTTATTAGCCTATTTGTAATAATTCGTTATTAGCCTAGGAAACTCCGTATCTTGGCTTACCCTTACCGGCTGCAGTGGACGTGGATGCAGATGGACCACTGCGCGCAAGGCAGTCGAATACGGCGCATTTCTGCACGCTAATATCATGTTTTGCCAACAAATGTTTTGATAGGTTGCTCGTATTGCCACCCTTACTGGCAAATGTTTTGTTGCACTTGTGGCAACGTGCATTGTCGGCATTGACCCTTGTTAAAGTATATCCATACTTTAGAACGCTTCGCTCTATCCGCCATGATCACGACTCAGTGCATGCAGAGCTGCTGTCTGTGTGCAGCGCGCTATAGCACGGGGCGTCGGGGACAGCACTTTCATTAAGGAGTACCCGTATGTAGTACCCGTATGTCTATGTGTAGCACTAGCGAGCGACTCGCGAGGAGTGTGTGTAATAATTGACTCGCTGGCTGCGGCTCGCTTCTCGTGCAGAGACAGAGAGAGGATCGTTCGCAACTTTTAAATAATAATAATAATAATAATAATAATTTCTCTAGAGTATCGATAGCAGTACCGAGGACGTCGGAGCTTATAAATACTCTGGTATTTTCTAATATAGTACCGGTTCCCGTTCAAAACCGGGGTCCGGGGGGCATCCCTACGGTACACAGAAGCCACGGTTCGGTACGTACCTCGGTATTGGGGTCACGGTTCGGTACGAGTTCGGTACAGCAGAAAAACAACATTTATAATAATAATTATTAAAATAATATTTATTATTATTATTATCATTATTATTATTATTATTATTATTATTATTATTATTATTATTATTATTATTATTATTATTATTATTAAATAGAATACTTTTCTATAGGAAAAATATGCATATATTTTTTTTATTTGATCAGCTGTGCCTGTGAGTCCGGCAATGTATGGGGCTGCGGCACTGCAGATTTATCCTACTCGAGTCCGGCGGGGAAGAATGTTGGTGTGTTTGTTGGTGTGTTTCTTTCCATTGGTTTCATTTGGTTAACATTATTGGGCGAACAAGAAAACGAAAGAAAACTAAAATTGTAATGACCCTGCAGCTGTTCTAATGTAAATGTGCCTTTCTCCGTGCACTTTTGCCCGCTCTGAAGTCTGACTCGGTGTGCCCGGCCATGCTCGCTGTTCTCGCACGGACCTCGCGAGTGCCTGCATGTGCGACTGGTGTGTTTGCGCTGTGAGGCATATTCTTCGTATGGCTGCACGTACCGCACCGTGACGGCCGTACTGTAAATTCGCAGGACGAATACTGTACATGTACCGTTACACCCCTAGATCATGCAACATAAAACAATTGTTGGGAGAGAGAGGTAGGGAGGGGTTTTAGGTTGTGAGTTCCAAAATGTTTTACATAAAAGTTATTTCAAGTTTCTTTAATAGGATTTGAACATTTTAAAGCTCAATATATCAAAATGTGGCACTTTGCAGTGAAAGGGAGGTCTATTTGTATTAAAAACAATAGATTGTTCTTCATTTAAATGTCTGGAAGAGCTCAAAAATAAAAATTTCATATTTTCGTTTCCTTTTTTGAGTTGATATAAATGTTACTGATTGTGTTAACACATTCGGGGCCATTGGGATGCGTCTAATAAATCTCTAGAGGACCGGCAAATGTAAACCGACGTGGGGCTGTTTGTAGAGCTAAATCTATACTTTATAGTATTGCTATCTGTCCATTCTCATTGTCAATTGAGACCATAAACCGTCCCTTCGAAATGGCTTAAAGATTTTTTTTTTCATCAATACATTCTCATTTTATAGCGCCGTGAATATAAGCGTTATACAGGATTTCGGCTAGGATATTTCCTGGAAGGCGAGATACAGGGCTAATAGCTACTCCGTTATATCCAATGGAATTTCCGTTATACATATGCTACAGAAATAACTCAAACTGCATATGATCGGCACGATCCTCAAGCATGTATGCATGAAAGGGGGGGGCGGGGGACGTTGTTTCTGATTATTGATTACTAGGGGTGTAACGGTACGCGGATACGTACTGTACCGCGTCAATGTGGTCCTCCGGTACAGTACGGGCTGTGCACCGTACGATTACAACGGTATGGTCAACCTTTTTTTGCAGAACTTAAATCCCCCCGGCCCCACGTAATTTATCAACAACACTGCGGTCTGCTGTGAGCATTATAAAACAAACGTGTGTTTAACCGACCGTGAATTAAAGTGTCAATGCTGTTTGTCATTTTAACTTTCTTAAATGCCATCCTCCCGAGAGAGGGGTGTTGACGGGGAGCTTGCTGGTGTTATTTAGCATTGAACAGCTAACCGAAAGCTAGCATTAACTAACATTAAAGGTTTAGCCATAACGTTACCTTGGCTAACGTTGGGGCTATTCATAATCCAGCAATAATGGCTGCAGACCTGCAAGCAAAGTACAGCAAGTTGGCAAAGGAGTATTCCAACGTAAATCACATTTTCACCAGTAACGTTAGTCTTTCCATCTCTCGGTAGCTCCTGCTAGCTAACCTAGCTCACGTTAGAGTCGTCGTCACTGAACCACCTCGCGTACACAATTAATGACATGTTGCGGACAGCCATATCGGTGACAATGTTTATCTTTTAGTGCCAAATGATAAGAGTCTGAGGCGGAGTCTCAAAAGAGAATGTTGAATATTTATTGTGCAAAAATCACAACAGATTCTCTATGCTACATCAACGGAGCCTTGTAGACCGAGTAGGGTATATCTGCAGAGCCAGTGGGTAGCGAGTGCAACACCGTGTAATGTCCGTGTGTGGATCATTGGAGTAGGGTATATCTGCAGTGCTGCAGCCATACTCATTGTATAGATTTGTATTAGTATCATTAATCAATCACCTGTTGTTGAATAAATACCATTACTTTCTAGTTATTACTAAAAAACAGTATATATAAAACGGTAGCTGTATAAAAGTATAATTTATATAAAAAAAAAAAAAAATGTACCGAAAAAATACCGAACCGTGGATTTTGTGTACCGTTACACCCCTATTGATTACCAATAACCGCGTTAGCCTCATTAGCCTCATTCATTGATCGGATGGATGGCTATCAAAACAAGGCCCGATCGGGATGTACTTTACGTGAAAAAGATCTTACCGTGGGCCGGTGGGATCCCCCCGAGCATTTCCCCGTTATCGATCGCCATCTGGTAGATCGATATGTCCATTGGCTGATGATAAATCCCCTTATTCATAGTGAAATCGGCTATCCAAAACGTAATCCAAGCTACAGGCTGCACATCCAGAATCGAGCTAACTGAAAACTCCATTGAAAGTAAAAAAAAAAGAGTCCACCGTTCAGCCACAGGGCACACTCCATTATCGCGACAGCGCCCCTAAGAGGATCTGGCCGGTAATGCACGTTGGCGAATTCAAAGAGTAGGGTAAATCTGCAGTGCCGCTCGGCGACCTTGAATAGGTTATTAAAATGGAATAAAAGCAAAAACAACTTGCCACGGATATATCCGTGCTTCTGTCCACAACGGGTGGAATCGAAACACGGAGATCTCCGTGGTCGGGCGCTATTGTGTTAAATGGGCATATAATATCGTCTCATATCGATTGCAGGCACCTGAATCGTATCGTATCGTGGCAGACTTTGGGATATCGGCAAATATTGCGTTGTCCAAAGAATCTATATAGTATCGTGATGAAACTGGTAATTCCCACCCCTATTGTGTATACTGCACCTGTGTATACTGTTTACTTTACCTTATGTACATGTATATATTCAGATTTAAATTATGTATTGCCCATATTTATGGTAACCTACTATACTATAACTGATAGGGCATACAGACCCTCATCTGCACCTTTGTTTACACTGTTTATTTTTCTCATTTTTATATTCAGAGTTAATTATATTGTTATTTATTTTTATTTATTTTATTCCTCATATTTTTTATATTCAGATAAAATTGTATTGCCTATATTTATGTCTTTCTACTATTACTATGCCTGTAACTGAGGGGTACAATTCCCTGACTGTATTACTAGATATGATACTTACTACCACTACCTTTGTACTTAATATTCGGCCACCCAGTACTCGGCATAAATATATTATGATGAACACTGTCACGTAGATGAAACGGATCCAACACAAATGTACGAATTAGAAATAGGTCTTTATTTCTACACAGCGATGGTGTGTAGAGCAAGCACTTAATCAAATCAATCACATTTATGAATGGGAATTAGTATGCACTTTTATGGCAAGAGTATTCGTCGGTATATCAATAGAGAATGTCCAATCTCTGAAGGCGCAGGTGGTACATATACGACCTGGAATAGTTAAGGAATAACAGCAATGATACTTTGGATTATAGACTGGATACACTAGGGGGGGGTTAATCCGGTCGCTTGTAAGCCGACAGGAGTAGGAGGGGGGGGGGGGTAGAATCCGGCTGCCTCATCCGGCCAAGGGTATCCCAGGTGAACCCACTGTAGTGCCGTTCAATGCGCCGGCGATCCTTGGACCACAGATGAAAGCAGGTGGACTCTTTGTGGGCCGGCGTCCTCCGGTCCACGGAGGAGAGACGTGAAGCGACCTCGTCTTGCAGAGCGTCTCCTCACCTTGCGTCCTCTCCAGGGGGGGGGTTCCAACACACGGCAGTGTCGGGGGTCTTTATCCATGGAATAATCAACGTATACAAAGCATAATCCGTGCCTGGGAAGGCGGGCTGTCGTCGGTAGAATAATCCGGTATACAGGTCCACTCGCTCGTCGGCTCTGGGGCTCCTCGGGTGCAGCTTCACGTGGGGTCAACCACCCTGGATAAGCAGCCAGTTCTCTGCCCGAAACGATGGGGTGCTGACTAGGGTAGTATTCTCACCACACGAAGCACTATATATTAACAGACTATTATTAGCTTAATAGACTACGTCCAACTCGACGATATAGTGCCAAATATGACTATTCAAATATTAATATACACGATGTCTCAATACCGATGGTAAGCCGAACTTGGCCTTACTCCCACACGTGGCGTCGCGGGGAGGCTTTACGTCTGTGACTCTATTGGAGGGTAAGAAACTGGACTGAAAAGGAAGTCCTACTTTAGTAGCGCAGTATATATACGCACTATGAACAAATAGTCCCATTAGTGGTGCGGTAGCCAGATTCCTACGCGGAACTAGGACTTGTTCGTACATGTTGAGCGGTACGTTTGAACTGGGTCTGGGGGGTATGGCAGCCTGGCACCAAGGTCTCGACCAATAGTAGAATGGAGACTATTATGGGATGTTCAGTAGGCTAGAATGGATATTCAATGCATATTGTACAAGGAATATACAAGGGATATCAAGGAATATTAGAGAATATACAAATACAATTAAATATATATATATAAATAAATATATATATTCGGTTTAATCTGGCCCTTCACAACAGCCACCCCCTGATTAGTCCCAGACCTAATCAGTTAAGCAGAGACAGATTAATCGCGTTGTCTATTTACACATAAGGGTTTGCTGTAGGGGTCAGTCAACTTCACAAAGTCATAGGGTTATAGGGTCATGGTCATCATCGATTGTGTCTGGGAGTCGGGGCAGTTCTATGAGCCTCGCCACGGGACGGGTGTAAGTGCGACCCTGGACAAGCACTTCAGCTGCTCGGACCTTGCCGTCGGCACCGGTGATCACTTTGCTTACGCGGCCGGCCGGCCACATAGCTCTGGGCAGTGATTGATCAATAATCATGACGACTGTTCCTTCTGTCAAATTGTCTCTCTCCTTAACCCACTTCTGGCGGGGGTGTAGAGACGGTAGGTAGTGCAGTAGGAAACTGCTCCAAAACTTGTCGGCTAATACTTGGCTGTACCTCCACATTCGTCGGCCGTTCGCTTCTTCAGGCCGGTACATTGTCTGGGGTAATGCAGGATCTAGCCGCCCCATCAGGAGTGTGTTGGGGGTAACTGGGTCGATATCCGCCACATCACTGGAGACATATCCGAGGCGCTTCGAGTTAAGTACTCCCTCAATCTCCGTGAGGACTGTCATTAGGACTTCTTCCGCCACAGTCTGGGCCCCAAGTACTGCGTACAGGGCTGTCTTTATGGAGCGCACTTCTCGTTCCCAAGTGCCACCGAAGTGGGGTGCGTTTGGGGGGTTGAATTGGAAATCAACCTGTGCTGGAGCGAGGTGGGTCTTAAGTTCTGGGCCCATAGCTTGGAAGCTCTCTCTCAGCTCTCTTTCGCCGCCTTTGAAGTTTGTCCCATGATCGGACAATAGGGTAGACGGTCTTCCTTTCCGTGATGTGAATCTACGGAAGGCCATAAGGAATGAGTCTGTGCTCATGGTCGGGAGAAGCTCGATGTGTATCGCTCTGGTGGTCATGCATTTGAATACAATACCCCACCGCTTCTCGGTTCCCCTTCCTTTCTTTATGTGCAGCGGGCCAAAGCAGTCCATACCCGTTGAGTGGAATGGCTTGTCACCGATTCGGAGGCGACATGGAGGAAGGTCAGCCATCCTTGGTATGCTGGGCTGCGCGCGCCACTTGCGGCAGTCTAGACATGTTCGCTGGAAGCGTCGTACCGCCTCTCTTCCTTGTAGGATCCAGTAACGACGTCTGATTTCCGCGAAGACTCTTTCTGCTCCTGCGTGATGTACATCCTCATCGTATTTCTTTATAATCAGCTCTGTGACCTTGTGTCGGCTGTTCAATACGATCGGGTATTTAATGTCATCCGGTAGATTGGGGGCTCTGCGTAGGCGGCCACCCACTCTGATGAGGGTATGAGCGTCGCTCTCGGGGGCCAGATGAATTAATCTGCTGTCGGATGGGACGGGCTTTCCTCCCTGTAGACAGGCCAATTCATCGGGGAACGAGTCTCTCTGGGCTCGCTCCAGTAGAAGCAATTCTGCTTCCTCGTAGTTAGCTGCTGACATATCAGCGGGGGACTTGCACTCCGGGTGGTACCGCAGGAATGTTCTTTGTTGTGCACTCTCTATGGACGTGCAATCGTCTATGTTAGGGTCGGTGGAGGCTACGGTGCTCAATCCACAGAACACAGACTTCTTATTCTCAGCCTCCTCCTGACTGGCTTCCCTCGGGATAGGCGTGGGCCACTCTCCTTCCGGGAGCTTTAGGAATGCTGGGCCGTCACTGTAGACATTGCGACGGGTGAGGTCATCCAGGGGCATCCCCCGGGTGATGACGTCAGCTGGGTTCTGTTTTGTATCAACGTAGCGCCACTCTGTTTCTCCGGTTAACTCTTCGGTTAAGTCTTGAATCTCGGTGACTCTGACTCCCACGAAGACTTTGTACTTGCATGAGTCCGATTTGATCCAGGCGAGTACTGTCGTGGAATCTGACCACAGGATTGTTCTAGACACCGGTATGGTGAGCTCACGTTGGATGAGCGTGGCTAGGTGCGCTCCGGCTAGGGCTGCGCAGAGCTCTAGACGTGGGATAGATTGTTGCTTGCGTGGGGCTATTCTCGAGCGGGCGAGGACAAATGCTGTGTAGATCTCTCCCCCCCCTTTCTTGGGCCCGCAAGTAGGCTACTGATCCGTATGCGACCTCTGAGGCGTCACTGAAGACGTGTAAGTCCATTTTACATGTCTCTGGCCTCACCGTGGGTGGGAAGTAGCTTCGGCGCATATTAACGCCTGGGAGTGAGTGGAGCTCCATCTCCCACTCTCTCCAGGTGGATGCAAGGTGTGCGGGAATGGGGTCGTCCCAGCCCTGGTCCTTTCCCACAATGCTCGTACAATCATTTTTGCCCTGGTGGTGTACGGTAGAATACATCCTAGCGGGTCATATTGTCGGGCGAGTGTTGTGTACACACTCCGTCTGGTGGTCGGCGCCGCCGCCGGCCTTCCCTGCTCCGTAGTCAGGGGCTTGTGTCTGTAGTGAAGCGAATCTGTTTTGAATCGCCACACCAATCCCAGGGTCATCTCCTGGGCTTCTCCCGGGATTGTAGCCATCCAGGTCTCGCTGCTGGCTGCCTTGTCCTCGGAGGAGAGGCTGCGCAGTACTTGCGGATCACTGCTGGCCCACTGCCTGAGATCAAAGCCGCCTTTGATCAATGAGGCGCGGAGTTTAATCAGGAGAGCCTCGGCTTCTTCCTGGGTTGAAAGGCTTTGTAGACAGTTGTCTACGTAGAAGCTGTTCTTTACGCTGTGTCGGACCTCTTCGTCCGCTGCTGGGTCCTCTGCTACATGTTTCTGTAGTGCAAATGTAGCACAGCAGGGGCTGCACGTCGTTCCGAAGGGGAGGACTTCCCATTGGTAGATGGCTGGGTGCTCATCTCCTGGCTTCTCTCTCCATAGGAACCGTAACAGGGGTTTGTCCTCCTCGACTAATCTCACCTGCAGGAACATTCCTTTAATGTCCCCGCTGATGGCCACCTTTTCCTGGCGGAAGCGGAGTAGAACGCAGAGTAGGGAGGGGCCGAGTGTGGGACCGGGCAGTAACTCTTTATTCAGATTTTGGGATCCGATCTGGTAGCTGCAGTTAAATACTATGCGGTCTTTACCGTTGTGATGGACCTTGTGGTGGGGCACGTACCACGATTCAGTGGTCTGGTCAGCCTCTTTAATGTCCATCTTTGTGACGTGTCCCGCTGTGATGAGCTTCTCAATCTCAGCGCGGTATACACTCTCTTGGGCGGGGTTCTTGGCTAAGCGCCGCTCCGTGTTCAGCAGGTACCGTTCTGTGGCGTCTGTCTTGGCGTGGAAAGTAGGCATTCCTTCTCGCCGCAGGAGTGGCGTGGCGTATCTCAACACGCCGTTGACCGGGACTCTCTTGGTCCCTGTCTCGAGGAGGTGAATGGCGTAAATGTCATTTTTAGAGCGAATGTCTTTCTTTCCGTTCTTAAAGGGCATTTGTTCCAAGGTCCATAACCGCTCTACGTGTTGCAGGAGTGCGGTTTCTCCCTCTGTGACTCAGGAGTGGAGACATCTAGTGGCTGTACTTCGGTTGAGAGATTTGGCGAGCGGGCCTTGGAGGGTCCATCCCAAACGGGTCTCGACTGCTGCAGGACAGCCTCGGGGTCCGGTATGAACCCGGTCTATCGGGACAATGAGGTCTGCATGGTCGGAGCCTATCAACAGGGTCGGCATAGCATTGTCTATGAGCGGGATCGGTAACTTGCGCAGATGTACATATTTCTCCATCAGCTTGGCGACGGGGTATGTGTACCGCGACAGTCCTATTTCTTGGCTGGTGAAAGCGTCTGTAATCTGGTACCGTCGCTCAGGCTGGCCGCTTGCTGCGATAGAAAATGAGACATTCTCGCCCTTTATCGTCTTCAAATCTCGTCTTATTGTCCGAATTGTCATTTGGGTTTCGCTTCCCCGCAGCCCTAGCTGGGCCGCAGCGGAGGCGAGCAGCAGGGTCTTCTCTGACCCGTCATCGAGGACGGCGTAAGTGTCCAGGACTTTATTCTGGTAGCTTAGTGTCACACGCACTACTTTTAGGAGTACTCGAGCTCCACTGCTGCTGGCGGGATCGATGTACATGACGCTCGCTTTGCTGCTGGATGGTGCGGGTGACGCGCGCCGTCTGTTACTGTCGTGAAGTATGTCCAGATGGGCTCCATCGCACTTGGTGCACCTTTTCTTTAAGCGGCATTCGGCTGCCATGTGTGAGCGCGCACAGCGAAAACAGCGCTTGTTGGACTTTATCCATTGACTTGCTTCCTCCGCGTTCAGCTTGGGGAAGGAGTCACATTGCGCTAGCCAGTGTTCTTTCTCACAGTAGGGGCACACTATCTTCCACTTCTCCGTTCTGGAGGGGGTACTGTGGCTCCTGCTGCTCGGTACTGACTCCGATTGGTGCATCACAGTCACCGATCTTCTTCCATCATTTAGTCGTCTGGTTCCTTCTCTGGAGCCAGGGGTGCTCCGTCCGAATGTATCTAGCCGTAGGCTGCTGACTTCTCTCGCCAGGAAGTCTGCTAGATCGAGGAGGTTCGGTTCGGGGCCATTCGGGTCTCGGTGGTCTCTCTGCCGCCTAAAACGCTCCTGTCGAGCGGGCGGCAGCTTCTCCAAGATCCTTTCCACATTTGAGTTGGCGTAAAGTTCATGCCTCCCCTTCTCTCTCTGCGCTCCCAACATCCCTACCAGGGACTGCACTCTGATGGACAGGTCGTCCAGTGCTCGATTGTCTATTGCTGGGGGTAAGCGGTCGATGTGCCGGATCTCCTGGATCACGTAATCCCATATGCGCCCATACCTCTGGTCCAATGCTACCAGCGCTGCTGTGTATGGGGTGGTGGAAGTCGCGTAGGCGAGCGCTATATTATGTGCGCGGGGTACCTTTAAGTGCTTCAGTAGGATGGCGTATTTGTGGCGTTCATCCAATACATCCACCAACATGGTCTCCAGACACATGCGGAGTTCTGTATACTGGGCCCGGTTCTCTTGGGTGAAGTCGGGTACCATAGGCGTGCCAATGTATGACGCTGACTGTGGATACATCGGCGAGCGTTGGGGGAGAGGCCTCCTAGGCGAGTCTCCTCCCGCTCCTTGGTATGGGCTGGTACCGGCAGTGTACCATGGCCCGCTTGTCCAGGTGCTGTTCCTCGGTGCGGGTCGTGCGTCGTGCTCACCCGTGTATAGAGTCGGGGGTCTGTAGCGCAGCTCCGCGGGAGTATAGCCTGGGCTGTACCGGACCTCCTGGTCCGGTAGAGTACTGTGCTGTCGTCGGGCGTGGTTCTCCTCTTCTTCCTCTTCGTCTTCAGTTAGGTCATCCAGTGCTTGTAGTCTCTGGTTTAGCCTCTCCACAGGATATGCTGCTCCTTCCCGGTTGCTAGGTCTCGCTTGGACCGGTGGGGGGAGGTGGTCTGTGGGGGGTATAGACCTCGTCTGTTGGTCAAGTTCAGGGCTGTTTACTCGGCTAGGGGATGCCGCCCTGGAGGTGTGTCTAGACGAGTTCCTGGAGCCTCTGGCGGAGGGAGAGGGTGTTGTCCGTCTGATCAGCTGTTCTATTAGTTGCGCTTGCTGTCTGTCGCGCTCTGCTTCCCGTAGAGCACCAGCAGCTGCTCGCTGGCTGTCTGCTCGGTCTCGGGCCACATTCTCTTCCCTCTGAATGCGTCTTATTTCTAGACGTATATGCTCTTCTTCGCTCCGCTGCTGGATCTGCAGTCGGTCGCGTTCAGCAGCGGCGTTCAGGTTGATGAGGAAGGCCTGCTGTAGGGTCCTCTCTGCCTCGCTGGGGGAAGGCGGTTGTATAGGGGAGCCTTCCCTCGGGGTACTCCTTGCGGAGCCTTGGAGCTCTATCTCCACGGTGCTCTCCCCGTCTTCTTCCGTGCCGAGTTCTGTCTCGGTAGCGTTGTATTCCTCCCGGGACTCATCGGGGACTACTTCTTCAGTACTGGCGGGGTGTGAAGTCATGTCTGGTTCCCACTGGTCCCCACCGTGAACTTGGTCAGTTACATTAGAACCCGTAGGGGCCTCTATGGTCGGGGTAGTCTGGGCGTTGGGGTTAGACATACTTTTACTTTCTAGTTTTACCGCGTTTACTGTTAGTAGAAGACTAGGTTGTTGACTGACAGCGTAAGCCTCTAAGTACTGAGGGAGCCGTCGTTCGAGCTGCGGGCGTTGGTTAGGAGGATCGTTTCGTGGAGTGTTCATCATAGGCCATTTCAATATTAATAACACTATATTAATATTACACTAATTACCCTCCGGCTCGAAGGACCAATTGTAACTGAGGGGTACAATTCCCTGACTGTATTACTAGATATGATACTTACTACCACTACCTTTGTACTTAATATTCGGCCACCCAGTACTCGGCATAAATATATTATGATGAACACTGTCACGTAGATGAAACGGATCCAACACAAATGTACGAATTAGAAATAGGTCTTTATTTCTACACAGCGATGGTGTGTAGAGCAAGCACTTAATCAAATCAATCACATTTATGAATGGGAATTAGTATGCACTTTTATGGCAAGAGTATTCGTCGGTATATCAATAGAGAATGTCCAATCTCTGAAGGCGCAGGTGGTACATATACGACCTGGAATAGTTAAGGAATAACAGCAATGATACTTTGGATTATAGACTGGATACACTAGGGGGGGGTTAATCCGGTCGCTTGTAAGCCGACAGGAGTAGGAGGGGGGGGGGGGTAGAATCCGGCTGCCTCATCCGGCCAAGGGTATCCCAGGTGAACCCACTGTAGTGCCGTTCAATGCGCCGGCGATCCTTGGACCACAGATGAAAGCAGGTGGACTCTTTGTGGGCCGGCGTCCTCCGGTCCACGGAGGAGAGACGTGAAGCGACCTCGTCTTGCAGAGCGTCTCCTCACCTTGCGTCCTCTCCAGGGGGGGGGTTCCAACACACGGCAGTGTCGGGGGTCTTTATCCATGGAATAATCAACGTATACAAAGCATAATCCGTGCCTGGGAAGGCGGGCTGTCGTCGGTAGAATAATCCGGTATACAGGTCCACTTGCTCGTCGGCTCTGGGGCTCCTCGGGTGCAGCTTCACGTGGGGTCAACCACCCTGGATAAGCAGCCAGTTCTCTGCCCGAAACGATGGGGTGCTGACTACGGTAGTATTCTCACCGCACGAAGCACTATATATTAACAGACTATTATTAGCTTAATAGACTACGTCCAACTCGACGATATAGTGCCAAATATGACTATTCAAATATTAATATACACGATGTCTCAATACCGATGGTAAGCCGAACTTGGCCTTACTCCCACACGTGGCGTCGCGGGGAGGCTTTACGTCTGTGACTCTATTGGAGGGTAAGAAACTGGACTGAAAAGGAAGTCCTACTTTAGTAGCGCAGTATATATACGCACTATGAACAAATAGTCCCATTAGTGGTGCGGTAGCCAGATTCCTACGCGGAACTAGGACTTGTTCGTACATGTTGAGCGGTACGTTTGAACTGGGTCTGGGGGGTATGGCAGCCTGGCACCAAGGTCTCGACCAATAGTAGAATGGAGACTATTATGGGATGTTCAGTAGGCTAGAATGGATATTCAATGCATATTGTACAAGGAATATACAAGGGATATCAAGGAATATTAGAGAATATACAAATACAATTAAATATATATATATAAATAAATATATATATTCGGTTTAATCTGGCCCTTCACAACAATGCCCATTCCTTTACCTCCCATCCCCCATGCTGCTATAACGACCGAATTTCCCCAAGGGGATCAATAAAGGAATATCATATCATATCTTAGCTTGTTAAAGCAATGGGGTGGGACGTAAACAAAATGTTTCGCTCAGTGAGGGAGAGTTAGGCTACGTTCACACTGCAGCCCTTAGTGCTCAATTCTGATTTATTGCTCAGGTCTGATCTTTTTTTTGTTTGGCTGTGCACATAATTTAAATTTTTATAATTTTAATGTGGCCAATTAATGTCACACTCCTGAACTGACCCGCATGCGCAAATTAACAATAAAGAAGGTGGATGTCAAATAAAATCAGACAAATGTTAATCTAGAGTGATGTAAAAGTCGCATGACTGTATCTGAGGGGGGGGGGGGGGGGGGGGGGCTCACTTCAGCTGAGAGTTCCTCTTAAATCAAAGACACGATTGGGTTGGGAAAATGAAAAAAGAAAGACATAAATGATCAATTATATATACAAATATTTTTGTCGTGGACCAACGATTCACTGCCATCATGCCCTTCAAACGCGCTAACCTTTGTAAAAAAAAAGTATATTAAACGCCACTGGAGCGCAGATAATGAAACAACGTTTGAACAGTGAAGGCTATAAAGCATTGAAGTCAGCGGGCGCCTCCGCCTCCCACCGGCTCCACCAATACGCCGGGGTCCTGTGACTAAACACACACCAGACACCCTGCCAGGAAAGACTGTTTTAAACCCACAAAACGCAGCCGGCGGGCGCAGACCAAGAGATGCGACAGTTATGAGTGATTCTGCCTCCTGTGTGAATATGTACAGCAGGCCGTTGTGGGGGATTCAGATCTCCGTGTCTATTCTGAAAGGGGAACGGGCGTGGGACTGCAGGAGCATTCTTCTGTGTCATAATGCGTACAGTACTGTAGCAGTGAGGCATACTGTGTAGGACTCTGTGTAGGTTTACTGTAGAGGATCAGTAAAGTCATATCTTATCTTATGTATGGGTGCAGGGGTTAGTAGTCTGTTGGTTTAGACTGGATTTATGGGTGCAGGGTTAGTAGTCTGTTGGTTTAGACTGGATTTATGGTGCAGGGTTAGTAGTCTGTTGGTTTAGACTGGATTTATGGGTACAGGGTAGAGCTGTGAATCTTCACTGGCCTCACGATTCGATTAGATTACGTTTCAGTTGTCTTCGATTCTACGATGCATCTCGATGCATCTCAATAATATACTCAATAATATATTACATCCTCAATTTTATAATCTATTACTGATTATTATTATGGCTACTTTTTCATCAATTAATACAAGCAGTCAGATAAATTGACTTTTATTTAGAAACTTACTTACTTAAATCAGAATGTCAAAATAAATGTCTTTACTAGTGTTGCATGATACAGATACTAGAAAGGTATCTCGATACCCAGCTGTTAAAAACGGTTCGTATACTCCATTTTATTAGTATTAATACTTTTAGAATAGCCTGATGCTGTATTTTCTATGAGTTGAGTGGATGCATGACCAGAGCACTAGCTATAATAATAATAATAATAATAATAATAATAATAATAATAATAATAATAATAATAATAATAATAATAATAATAATAATAATATATTTGATTTGTAGGGCGCTTTATAGTTGTGGAGCAAATCCCAAAGCGCTACATAGTAAAAGAACATAAAAGCTAGCAAGAGAGTAAAACAAATAAATAATTAGAATCGAGAAATATCCACTGTGGATTTATGGGTACAGGGGTTACTGTGCCGGTTTGGACTGTGTGGATTTATGGGGACGGGGTTAGTAGACTTTACATTTAGACTGTATGGGTTTATGGGTACAGGGATTAGTAGACTGTACGTTTGGATTGTATGTATTTATTGGGACGGGGGATTAGTACGAGTTACGATCATTGTGATTATTTAAGTAATTGTTTCATCCAACAGTCGTTTCATTGATTAATTCAGTGTTTCTCAAAGTTGGGGGCGCGCCCCCCAGAGGCATGACAGGGGGGGCCTTGAGATTTATTAAAAAAAAAAAAATTGGATTTGGATTACAGAAAATTATCACTAAAGTGCTATCTGTTGCAGCTGCACTGTTCTCCATGAAAATACCATTTCTCAAAATCTGAAAATCATTATTTAATAAAACACAGAAAAGGATCACCAAGTTACTCTGGATAAAAAAAACCTTTACAGACAACATTGAGACAAAGCTTCCTGACACATCTCCATCCAAACTCTTGGAAGAACTCTTTGAAATCTCATCTGATACCACCTAGAGAGCTAGTTTCAGAGTGTGGTGCTGAGTACCAAGTATCTCATCTCATGGCCCACCAAGTATCTCATGATGCAGCAGTTAAGGTGTTGATACCATTCAGCACCACATACAGCAGGGGTCGGCAATTAGGTTTGGCCGCGGGCCAATTTTTCCCCAAGCCATTGTTTGGCGGGCCAGAACCAAAAACAATGGCTAATTTAATATAATGATAGTTATATATAGTATATATAGTAGTATATATAGTAACTCTGTCAAAATAAACGAGCTGCATAGGTGGCATAATAAACTGTAAACGACATATACATGCACTGAACATTATACCTTTGTCTTTTTTCCATTGTATTATAAAGCGCCTCTCTATCGGTCTATCCTACATTACGTGCGCGCAACCGTCTATCTGACGGACCAGTTTAATGTTGAATGTTTAATGTTAAAACTATCGATTTATATGGAATTCGTTAAACTTATCCGTTGTCTTACTTATTATTATACTTATTGAATCTCAAACAAGCCTCGTCTTGTTAAATGAGACGGTCTGGTCTACGGAGGAGACTGGGGCTGACGCATCCAGATTGGGGAATCCCCAGCGATAGATTATTGACACTTCCGCTAAATATATTAATCTAGCTACTAACTGGGGAGACTGATCAATTACGGATAAAGGAATATAGTGGGACGATCGATTATGATAGTTAACCTTGTTAGATGAGGCTGCACTGGAAATGGAGCTAATGGACTTCCGAATGTCTCGTAATTCAAATACCTATAGCGCAGTGGAGGCTGCTGACAAAATTTTTAGGTGAAGCACAAATTATTATATTATATATTAAATAATATTTTTAAAACATCCCCCACTGTGTGTCAGTGGTCAGTGGACACAGATGAAAACATATTAACATTAGGTGACAGCGGACCTGACCAGATGAAAACATATTAGGTGACAGCGCACCTGACCAGATGAAATCATATTAGGTGACAACGCACCTGACTAGATGAAATTATATTAGGTGACAGCGCACCTGACCAGATCAAAACATATTAGGTGACAGCGCACCTGATCAGATCAAAACATTTTAGGTGACAGCGCACCTGACCAGATCAAAACATATTAGGTGAAGGTGACAAGGAAGCCACAGACTCATACCCCCCCGACACTCAACTAACCGCCTCGGACAGTCCTTCATACCAGTGGCCATCAGGCTCCACAACAGTGGGCAGCGACTGCTCCCAGACATCGACCTAGAACTAATAGGAACCCAAGTAGGACAATAACACTACCTTATGCATACTGCACCTTATGTGGATACTGTGATACTGTGAACAATGAATAATGTATATTTCAGTTAGTTAGATAGTAAATGATATTGACCTATTTGTTTACACTGCTTGTGTTGTTTTCACTACCTGTACCCCCCCCCCCCCTTCCCCCATGCTGCTATGATGCCTGAATTTCCCCAAGGGGATCAATAAAGGAATATCTTATCTTATCTTAAAAGGAAAGATGAAATTACCTACCTGGGTTCCATCCTATAGAGGCAAATCTTTCCTGTGACAAAATGGGATCCAATGTAATAAAACTAAGTCAACCAACGAACTAGATTCCTGTACCGGATCTCCTCTCTGGTAAACAAGAATACCTTGAAGACTCTAACAGGAGCACTCATTCAAGGCTACTACGACTATGCTTGCACCTCATGGTACCAAAGCACCTCAAAGGCACTAAAAACAAGATTACAAACATCACAAAACAAACTGGTCAGACTACTGCTTGACCTTACTCCTAAAACCCACCTCACCCCTGTCCACTTTGACAACCTAGGATGGCTTAGAGTAGACGACAGAGTACAGCAACTTGCAATGGGCCTGGTCTACAAGATACACTACACCACTAAGATACCCATGTGCATGTCGAAATACTTCCCAAAGGTCAGTGAATACCACGACCACAACACCAGAGGGAGTTCCACAAATCATGTTCAACCCAGATAAAATAATAAAAAAAAAGAAAAAAAAAAAAATTATTAAAGGAAATAGTCATAACTTAGAAATGAGATTGCATAGGTCTATGAATCGATATCGCGATTCTGTTTCGATTAATTGCCCAGCCCTACAGTGTGTACAGTAAGTTAGCTTGGTGATTATCATTGTGATGTAGGCTAAGCTGACTAGCTACTGTTAGCATACAAGCACTGTAGCCTACTTACTTTTTCATCCACAACGTTTTTTCGGATCCAGATGCATAAATCCACTTCTTCATGTTGCTCAGTTGCTGGTTTATACTTCGGTCCTAATGTTGGCGCAAAGTTTAATTTAGCCTGAATTGACTTGTTATAGCTGTACAGCTTACTAACTACTAAACAACAACTTTCTCATAGTCTCAATTTTCACATAGTCAAAATGGGTCCAGCTGCATGTCCGGAGGGTAGGTTTAGCTCGGGCCAATCTCAAGTTTCTCAAGTTTCTTTATTAGTTGTCATACAGAAGTACAGAATACTTTTATACAAAATGCTTCTTTATGTTACATTTTGTATAAAAGTATTCTGTACTTCTGTATGACAACTAATAAAGAAACTTGAGAAACTTGAGATTGGCCCGAGCTAAACCTATCCTCCGGACATGCAGCTGGACCCATTTTGACTTTGCAATGCAGCAATCTCTGATTGGATTTGCAAGGCTGCCAATCATATTCAACCTCCGTGTATTGGATGTCAAGGGCTGTCAATCAATCAATCCTCCATTCAATGGCAAGAGTTTAACTGCACAGGCCGTGCTTAGATGAAGTTAATAGCCTATTTTGATTCGCTGTTATTTATTATTTATTTAACAATGGGTCACACCTGTGAAGTTTTCTTCACGAATAATTACTGCAGGCAATACTGCAGTGCAGGCCTGCTCA
>NC_140174.1:22752649-22787649 GCF_963971535.1 Notolepis coatsorum | reverse complement strand
CTACCGTCTCTTCTGCTATTAGTCCAATGGTTCTGAGGCCTCGTCGTTAGCCAAAACCTTTCCCTGTTAGCCGAAGCTAGCCTCCTTGAGGCTTAGGAGGGGGGGGGCACCACCCTCTAGTTAGTGCTCTGTCTCTCTGTCCACGTCTGCTCGTATCAGCCTTGCGTCCTATCCTGGCTAGTCTTCTGAAGACCCCACAGCTTGCCGTCTTCAAGTCTCGCGATGTCGAACTCTCTCTCTCGTGACTGTTACTATGGCAACGGCACTTTTGACCCAAATCACTATAGCAATGGCGATGTTTGATATTACCGCACCTCTTACCCCAAAACAAACGTTGTGGCTTGGTAATGCACTTTCTCAAGATCGAGTAACCTCGACGCTGTGGCTATCAGCTGTTGATGTTAACAGCACAGCCCAAATCCTCATCTGCTGCCATTAGTCTGCTGCTAACACACACTCTCTCTCCCTGTTGTCCTCCTCCTCTGAGATGGCTATGAGTAGATGCTGTCATCCACCGATATACACATTGAAAAGCAAAGAAGATATGTGTACTTGTATCAATACAAGTGTGCTTAATCTCTCTCTCTGTGTCTCTCTCTCTGTGTCTCTCTCTCCACCAGCTCTGCCCATGTTGCGGTCTAGTGAAGAACAGGCTCCGCCCCCTCAGAACAAGTCTATGGAAGACATAGAGGAGCTGGCTGCAAGCTACGAACGCAAACTCATAGAGGTGGGTACTGTCCTGATTTCTGTTCTGATTATGTCATTATCACTGCGTGTGTGTGTGTGTGTGTGTGTGTGTGTGTGTGTCAGTTCCTACAGATGCTCATGAACTCATAGAGGGAGGTACTGCCCTACTTTATTACCACTGTATATGTGTGTGTATGGCATATGTGTCTATATAAAGCCATAATTGGAGATTGCCCAATTTATCTTACTTCTCTGCTGGAGTGGACGTCTGGACCCCATAGTACACGTTCCACTGATTGGCTCACACTTAAAACACTTAACCTGTTAAGCCCTAGCCATCATTTCAGAAAATTCACCTAAAAGTACATACCCAAGTAAATGGAAGATTGCTCCACTTCTACAAGGACCATTTGGTATCTAGTTATTGGTATCTAGTGACATCTATGGACCTCAGGGAATGTATTCCCAGTGTCTGCAATATTGTGTCTGTTACTATTACTTGCTTTCTTTTATTATATATATATATATATTTGACGGTGAATACCACCATCCTGACAATGACCAAAAGCAGAAAGATGCCACTGAGCTCATTCAGAACCTTCTTGAGATCAAGAAGACATAGAAAGCTAAGCAAGTGAACAAAGGGCAGATCATTTACATGGGTTTTTACATTACTGGATTTTGCCATCCGGACACATGCAATATGAAATATGAATATAGAATATAGAATATCAGGCCTATAATTAACTTTATATGGTCGAGTCATATGTCGTTTTAAAGGCCTCTGTCTCCTCTGTCGGATGGCACTGTTAAATCCAGATTTAGTATCAGTTAAGTTAAGTTATTTATAAAAATGTTACCCAGGGACAGTGCGCATTAATAAAAATCTTCAATTTCCACATCAATGTGAATCTTAATTATTTTTAACACTGTAAAGTAATTTTTTGTTTTTGTTTTACACTAATGTAATTTTAGCTATCTTAATTGTTACAGTAGGTTCATTATGCATTGTGTGTACTGAGTTTTAATAATTTTGTTTTTTGCAATAGTGATTGTTTTTGTATGCTTTTTTGTGTGTGGACCCCAGGAAGACTAGCTGGTTGCTATCGCACCAGCTAATGGGGATCCCTAATCAAATCAAATCAAATCAAATGTAAATGTGCCAGAATTAGCTAATGAGCTAGTTTTCATCTGTAGTCCCTGCCTACCATGCATGTATTCATGGTGTGGGAGGAAATCAGAGTACCTGGACCATGCAAACATGCAAACTCCACACAGAAAGGCCCCCCTGCTGGGGTTCGAACCCAGGACCTTCTTTCTGAGAGGCAGCAGTGCTAACCACTGTGGCACCAGGCGCCCTTTGAGGTCTGCAAAGACTGTGAATTAAATCTACTGTAAGTATAGTTACTTTTGTATAATGGCGAAAGCTGCGTCATAAATCACCGGATTGAGACACCTTTTTTCCTAGACATTCACTGAAAGGTAAAGAAACAATATATGTTGTAGTTTATGGCAATAACGTTGATGTTTGTTCAACCCGTGAGATATAAACACGCTATTCCAGTCAATGATTGTAAGAAAAAATATTTTGTCGTCGGCTGGTGTGAACTGGGTAGTGTAGTTTTATGAAAGCCCTGGGTCTCCTCTTTCTCTGGACTACAACAATTTCATGAGTGCTTCCTGTTCTACCGTCTAAATCATCCGTTTTCCGGTGCAATGTGCGGACATTTTTTATAAGCTCATATTTCACTAATAACACTTCACATCACATCATTCACATCATTGCTAAACAAACGTAGTGCTGAAAATATACACTTTGACTGCTGTTTTGATAGGGATAGGGTCTTTACTCTTGGCTACATTTGAAAAAGAAACACAATATCACTTAATACGGACTGTATTGATCTATTTGTGCGACGTTAAATAAATCTCGGCCCGGTACCGATCGGGGTTTAAGGAGTTAAAGCAGTTTGTACTGAACTTTGGAAAATCTTAGCTTCTTTGCTCCTGACACATGTAGCATCATACAACAAACTCAATACTAAAACTCAATACTTTATCTTTTGGTCAGTTTAAATCCTTGATTACCAACCATTCCACCATAATCTGTAATTGTTTGAATGGATTGTACAAATTTTTATTATGATTGCACTTATTGTATATCGTATTGTTTATTGTATTTTCTATTGTATTTATTGTGTATTTATTATTATCCATGTATGCTTAACATCATTGGAAATGAGGGCTTGCCCTCAATGAATTTCCAAGTTGAAATAAAGATTGAATGAATGAATGAATGACTGTGAAACTCACTGGGATTACACTGGGGTTTTTGTTTTTGTTGCTGAATGATTACGTTTGCATGTCCAAGTTAAAAAGAAACGCAGTTTTGGCAGGAAAACGCGTTTCCCTAGCGGGAACGCTGAAAAGGTGTTTTCGTTTTGGAAACTCGCCGTCAATGGTGCCATGTAATATGCGCAAGCCGGATACGGAGCCGTTCTGCCCAATGCCCATGCGCAGTAGAGACCGACGCCAAATTCTCCCCCTCCCAGACCCATGTCATGTCAACAAACCCTTACCACGCAAGAGTCGACTGCATGAGCAGCGCAGAGCTCCTCTTTCAACATAACAAGCATTAAACAAAATGGCCCAGTCATCTATTCACTTTTGTTTAATACATGAGGCGTTGTCTAATGTTATCTAGCTACTGATAGCTCCTGATATCAACGTCTGATATCATCAGTTTGGCATTCGTTTTCGCAGGTGCTGGCTGGCTAGCGTCGCTCATGAGCTAACGTTAGCTACCTAGCTAGCGTTACTTTCAGACTCTGTTAGTCAAGTTGAACTATCGCTCTGGGGACGCTGATTAATATAACAAGCTACAACAGTCTGCATTCCCTTAACAATTGTTTGTATTGAGCCGTATTGTATTGTACCCATTCTGCAATCTGTTAAATAACGTTTACATCCATTCATTCTGCTAGCATTAACGTTACTTCGCTGCTAGCCACAATGCTATACTGTTATACTGGCATATCCCAATCACGTTAGCACGTAAGCTAACAAAATCGGCGATCTTTTTGTGAGAATAAACTCCGCTCTTGGTGGTCAATTGTGTTGATGTTAGTTTTGTTTCATCAACAAATCATCAACAAATGAGGCAGAACACACAGTGAATGTATCCATTTTTGTTTATTGCACTTTATTTCTTGCTGAAAAATAAATGCTATGTGGCTAAATGGCTCATGCGAGGTATAAAGATGGTTGCTTTTGAGATTTTGAGCAGGATGTGGAGTGTCTCATTCAACCTTTCTGATTGGTTGAAAATGGCTTTCATGTTTGAACTACATCGCCGCCTACTGCTTTGGCATTGTACTACATGTATATAGTAGACGAGACAAAACGACGTCTAACTTAACTCTTACTTGCCTGCCAATACGCAGCGTTCTGAAAAGCGAATGAAACTAAACGAAAATGGCCCTAGTGTAACCGCAGCCTCAGAGGTGAGTTTTTTTCTGTCTGTTTCTACTGATGCTAATGTGATCATGTGATCACGTGATCATGTGACTGCCTCATACAGGTGTGCACCACACCTACACTTTGTCTAAATACAGCTGTATGTCAAACTCCTCGATTGATCACTAGTGAGGGGGCGACATTGGCTCAGGAGCGACAGTGGCTCAGGAGGTAGAGCGGTTGTCTGGTAGTCGGAAGGTTCCCGGTTCGATTCCCGCTCCTCCCGGGCAGCGTGCCGATGTGTCCTTGAGCAAGACTCTTAACCCCTAATTGCTCCCGATGTGCAGGTTGGCACCTTGCATGGTTCCCTCCGCCATCAGTGTGTGAATGAATGGGTGAATGTGAGAAACAAAAATTGTAAAGCGCTTTGGATAAAAACGCTATATAAATGCACCATTTACCATTTTACTAGTGTCGTCACATTACATTTGAAGGTTGGACTATGAGGCACATTGATGATGTATGATATACAGTATATTTGTTTATTTCATTAAACAGGAAGTAGACCTCATTGTAAACATTCTAAATGGCTAATAAATCGCTATGGTACCTCTATCTATCCACTCAAGGCCAACTTACATCAGCAAATAACTCTCTGCTCAGGAGATAATGTGTGTTTATTTTGTGTTCTTTATTGTTTGTCTTTTGTTATGGTGCCTTGTAATTCCACGTGGGATGGCTCGCGTATGTGGCGTGACACAGAAATGAATACATTCATGTGCATAAATGCAAATACATGCATAAATCATGCATTCGTTCAGACGTAGGCCTGTGTCGTATCATCATTGTATCAGTGTCCTGAAGCCTCAGCCTCCTGACTCACGGAGTAGCGTCCATGTTCACGGTGCTAAGAGGAGCTGTTCCCGCCAAAAATATACCAAGGCGGGTCGCGGCGCATAGCGATAATCCCTCCAGAGCGGGAACACAAGCACTGTGTCATCGTCTGCGAACGTGATTGGCGGAGAGAGTTTCTTTCCGACTTCCCCTTCCGGCGTCCCGTTACATCGAACAATGATATACCACCTCCGAGGCCCTGGCGAGAGAGTGACATCATCATCATCATCATCATCATCATCGAGAGGAGGGGAGCCTTCGAATGGGGTCACGGAAGGTCCGCGTGAATAATTGACAGTCTGTTTTTATCTTTCTTTAATAAGAAATAATCCTGCGTCTTGTGTTTGGGAAAACTACCTCATCACTTATTAACACACATGTGTGCGTGCCGTGCATTTTTCATGGCCTTTACTTATTTATCCCTTCATTTGCTCGGCTGTCGTGCTCGATGGGGCTTTCCCAGAGCCGCTCTGTGCAGTCAGGGGGACGCCTCTCTCTCTCTCTCTCTCTCTCTCTCTCTCTCTCTCTCTCTCTCTCTCTCTCTCTCTCTCTCTCTCTCTCTCTCTCTATCTCTATCTCTCTCTCTCTCTCTCTCTCTCTCTCTGTGTCTCTGTCTCTCTCTCTCTCTCTCTCTCCCTCTCTCCCTCTCTCTCTCTCTCTCCCTCTCTGTCTCTCTCTCTATCTCTCTCTGTATCTCTCTCTGTCTCTGTCTCTGCCTCTCTCTCTCTCTCTCTCTCTCTCTCTCTCTCTCTCTCTCTCTCTCTCTCTCTCTCTCTCTCTCTCTGTCTCTCTCTCTGTCTCTGTCTCTGTCTCTGTCTCTCTCTCTCTCTCTCTCTCTCTCTCTCTCTCTCTCTCTCTCTCTCTCTCTCTCTCTCTCTCTCTCTCTCTCTCTCTCTCTCTCTCTCTCTCTCTCTCTCTCTATCTCTCTATCTCCCTCTCTCCCTCTATCTTTCTCTCTCTCTAAGTCCCAGTCGCACCGAGCCTCGATCGTCCGTGTTGAAATAGGCTGTCAGCGCCGGGAAACGTCCCCCTGCTTTTGTCTCGTCTTGCTGAGGTGGCCCCATTCGTGAAGTGCTGTGGAAGCCTGAAGGAGGAAGCCGAGGCTGCCTGCCTGGCTAATGATATCAGAGGAGCGCTCGGCGACCCGCGGAGGAGTTGGAAACTACAGACGCGGCACCGGGGTGGAGATTTGTTCTCATTACCGCAACATGACACATGGTGCCAACGCAGGCGGCGCTTCAGTGGGAGCCACTACCATAGTCAATGGTGATCTGGGGACATTGTTGTCGCGTTTGTTAGCGGGAGAGAGAGACGGAGAGATAAAGACAACGTGTGTGTGCTTGGTATGTGCATGTCTGTGTGTGTGTGTGTGCTAAGGCTGTCCCCGAACCCTGTTTTTGGGATTCGAACTTCCTCAGGGTTTTTCTTTTTGAACAAATGTTTTTTATTTTCTCTTTTTTTACATGAAACAAGACAAACAATACAGTAACAGTAATAATCAACAATAAATCACAGGACAATAACAGAAATAATAATAACAATAATGACAGTCCAGTAATTAAATCAGAATGAAAGTAGACTAAAAGACATAAAAATAATAAATACAATACCATGGGCTCTCACTCGCAGCTGTAAGACCCGCCAAAATGAGTCTCTTTACATGTACAGAGGTTGATAACTGAGAAACATCATTCAACAACAGTACAGAAGGCAGTGTTGGTATGGTCAGAGATAAAATCTCTGATAATTGAGTGGTAACATTTTCCCAAAAAGTCTCAACAGGAGGGCATTCCCAATACATATGCATATATGTACCAATAGCATCGTTTGAACACAAGGAGCATCGAGAGTCAGGTCTGAGACCCATTAGATACAATCGTCTAGGGGTCAGGTAAGTCCTATGAACAAAGTTAAGATTAATCTTTTTGTGATCTGGGTTGCGTGATGATAGCCGAACATTTTCCCAGACTGCATCCCAATCAAAATCTACTTCCAGCTCTGGGATATCCTTCCTCCAAACCGAGTCTAGGGGAAGGACCTCATATGAGGACGTAAGTAAGTGGCGATAAAAGTCAGAGACGAAGCTTCTCGACGTCTCCTTGTCATAAAATAATTTGTGAAACCTGTGGTGCTCAAGTGGAACATCCCATGGGACGCGGTGAGCCTTCAGAGCTGCTCTTATTTGTAAATAGAAGAAAAAGGAGGAATTGGGCAGGTCAAATTTGTTGGATATATCTTGAAAACTGCGGAGACCATAGTCATCGAAGATATCCCCCAATGTGTGTATGTCTTTCTTTTCCCAACTAGGGTATCTGATAGGTTGTTGTTCAATAAGGAGTAAATTGTTACTCAGGGTTTTTTCGAACGAACGTTCGAACCTTCGTTAAATTTTTTTATTAAAAAATCACTTTTTTATATATATATATTTTTTTTTGTTATAAATATCCTCAAACTAAATCCTCAATTTAAATAAAATTATTAATCTGATTAAATTAGTATTTTTTTCTTTTTATTAAATCAACTTTCCAGCCCCAGACCCAGCCCAGGGAGAAGCCCAACTAAATCAAATTTCTTTAATGAATATAACTCATCAGTTTATTTTAATACTATAATATTAGTGTAGCCTAATCTTTATCTGCAACTGTGAAGAAAAACCCATTAAATAGAATAAAAAATATATATATTCTTTTAAATAAAAAAAAAAAAAAAAATTTATTAAAAATAAGAAAATCGAATGTTGATTTAGAATTCGAATGCCAACGTAACGAACGAAGGTTCGAATGTTTGGGCTCAGCCCTAGTGTGTGCGTGGGGTTGTGTGTACGTGCTTACGTTCTCGTAGGTGTGTGTTTAGCCATTGTTTCAGGGTCAGCAGCAGGTCGACGCTGGCGATTCTCAACTTCAGCCAGATGCTAAATCCACAGCGTACAGTAGCGTGATCACATGTTGGACAGTAGCGTGATCACATGTTGGAGCACAGTAGCGTGATCACATGTTGGACAGTAGCGTGATCACATGTTGGAGCACAGTAGCGTGATCACATGTTGGACAGTAGCGTGATCACATGTTGGAGCACAGTAGCGTGATCACATGTTGGAGGACAGTAGCGTGATCACATGTTGGAGGACAGTAGCATGATCACATGTTGGAGGACAGTAGCATGATCACATGTTGGAGGACAGTAGCGTGATCACATGTTGGAGGACAGTAGCATGTAGCCGTTCAACATCATTGTTGTGTCTCCAGATTCTCAGGAACTCAATCAGACAGCCTTATTCCATGATGGATAACCCGACATGTCTTTTTAATAAACCTATATGGGGCAGAGAGGGACCCATAACTTCAAGGCCAATGTGTTGCTGAACCCCAGAGGTCTCAGAGGGGCTGCAGGCGGCTGACCCTGCGGAACGGCCCGTGATGAAATGTATTCATGTGTGTTTCTAGAGGAAAGGACATAAAGGACTCTAGTACCACAGGCACACGAGTGCAAACTGTGATCTTTGATGATCTGCCACCAATCCCGGTTGTTTCCCCGATGTGCACTTCAACGCCATTGTATCTCGACGTGCAGCTCTCTAGTGGGACAGACCAGTGTTGTAGTCGTGGACAAGTCCCACCATACATCCTGGAGGACATACATCTCTTTTCACCACACACCTAATATTTTATTAATATTATGGAAATATGGATTTCTATTATAATCACCTCATGCTTTTTTCCTTGTCCCAAGTTCTCCTTATCCTCTTCCTCCTCTGCTTCCCCTACTCTTCCTCTCCTCCTACTCCCTCATCTTCCTTTTCCAGCCAGTCAATCCACCTCTTCCTCTCCCTTCTCCTGCATCATCTCTCTCCCTCTCTCTCTCTTTCTCTTTCTCTTTCTCTTTCTCTGTCTCTGTCTCTGTCTCTGTCTCTGTCTCTGTCTCTGTCTCTTTCTCTTTCTCTCTCTCTCTCTCTCTCTCTCTTTCTCTCTCTGTCTCTCTCTCTCTCTCTCCGTCTCACTCTTCTACTTCTATACCTTCACCGTCCCCGTTTTCGCTCTCTGACAATTTCTTCCTGCTTATCAGCTGAGAGAGGGATGTACTGTCACGTACACTGTGTGTGTGTGTGTGTGTGTGTGTGTGTGTGTGTGTGTGTGTGTGTGTGTGTGTGTGTGTGTGGATGGGTGTCTGGATGTGTGGGTTTGCTCACCATGGAGCTGCATGGTTGTCAGGCCTCTGTGGGTTTAAGGCAAGATATGATGTGGGTGGAGGCTTGTGTGTGTGTGTGTGTGTGCGCGCATGCGCATGTGTCCACAGTGAATCTCATGGCTGTCGGCTGTCAGTGAGTGTGAGGCGGAGAATGAGATGGCATGAACTAGCTGGAATTACACACTGTAACATGGCCACTGTTCTGTGTGTGTGGGACATCATATTCCATACCATGTGGAGGGGCGGCCTGAATAAACATACTATTGCCACGAGACTCAGTCTCAGTCTCAGTCTCTCAACATGCTGCACAGTGACGACGACCAGCACGTCAGAGAGCAGGCCAGAGCCTCTCTGTTCTTAGACCTGCAGAGACATTTGCATATTATTGGTATCTATGGACCTCAGTGAATGTATTCCCAGTGTCGGAAGTCTATTACTAGGCTTGCTTAAATTGTGATGAAACAAAGGAGAATATGGGGGCTTTCTCACTAACCATTCGGGGTCGAATCACAGCCCGATCGCACCCAGAAAGGGTGTGTCCGTCCTACTGAGAACGCCCCCCCCCCCCGTCCCCGGGGACGCTGATTCGCTCCAAACCTGGACCGCTGAAATAGGTGGTTCCGGGTGCGCGCCAGTGGGAGCGGGGGGGGCGTGGTGTGCGAGCTTGTACCAAAACACGGGAGAGGCTTGCTGTATCAACTTGCTGACACACACAACGTCATTACTGTAATGCTTTCATGCTTGCTTGAATTTTGGGCAGATAAAAACATACAGCAACAACTGGACAATACCCATGGCAATTTGGCGAGTTCAGACCTCAACCAAACAAGCATGTTGAGCCTCACGGCTGAAAACATGAAGCCACGTTACAAGCACAAGACTTCCCTGGCTCGCATTAGGCCTGCCATTGCTATGTCTACTATACATTGTTTTCTTGTTCGAATGCATTTATTTCTATTAGACCAGTGGTGCCCAACCAGTCGGCCGTGATCGACCGGTAGATCAATGACATTCAATATAATTGCCGCGAGTGATGGGCTCAGGGTTTCCGTTAGAAAAAATTGTTGCCGGTCTCAGGGTCCGGTAGATTTTTATCTACCGGTCAAATGAGAGAAATTCCGGTCAGAGTTTATTGAGCTTAAAAACAACAGGCTATATAAAGAATGACATCCTCAAGGCATGTAGATTTATAATATTTTAACTTAAAGCTAGGCTACTTTTGCGTATACAGTCATTATATTCCAAATAAAATAAGTCCAGAGTACCAAAATGAAAGTTTACCCAAATCAAAAACCCTGGGTAGACAAATCCGTCCGTGAAGCTCTGAGAGAGCGCACCAAAGCATACAACGACGGCCTAGAGGCAGGCAACATGAATGACCACAAGGTGGCGCGATACAACGTAAGGAGGACTGTGTCAGAGGCCAAACGACGCTACAGGGATAAAATTGAACTCCAGTTTGAACAAGCTGACTCTAGAGCTATGTGGCAGGGGCTCAAAACGATGACAGACTACAAAGGCGCCTCCCTCAAACTGAACAGTGACATCTCCTTAGCAAATTACCTCAATACCTTCTATGCGAGGTTTGATGCTGGTAATAACAACACCAGCTCACAAGCCTCGGCAATGGGGGGGGGGGTCGGCTGCTGATGGAGGCGCAGTGTTCAGGGTAACAGAGCATGAGGTGAGGCGGACCTTTAAAAAAGTGAATATCAGGAAGGCAGCAGGTCCAGACGGCATCCCCGGCCGCGTCCTAAAAGTCTGTGCCGACCAACTGGCCCCAGTATTCACTGACATATTTAACCTGTCCTTAGAACAGGCTGTCATCCCCACCTGCCTGAAGAAGTCCACTATTATCCCTGTACCCAAAAAATCCAAGCCTGCTTGCCTCAACGACTACCGCCCTGTAGCTCTCACCTCCATAGCCATGAAGTGCTTCGAGAAGCTAGTAAAGGGCTACATCTGCTCCTCCCTCCCCATCAACATGGACCCCCTGCAATTTGCATACCGCCCCAACAGGTCCACGGAGGACGCCATATCCCATGTGCTGCACACAGCAGCATCACACCTGGACAAGAGGCAGGGGAACTATGTGAGAATGCTATTCATCGACTACAGCTCGGCATTCAATACCATAGTCCCCTCCATACTCATAGCCAAGCTCAGGGACCTGGGCTTGGGCTATGACCTCTGCCAGTGGGTCTTGGACTTCCTGACTGGCAGACCCCAGGTGGTGAGAGCAGGCAACTGCACCTCCTCATCCATCACCCTCAACATAGGGGCCCCCCAGGGCTGTGTTCTGAGTCCCCTCCTCTACTCCCTGTACACACACGACTGTGTGGCTCAGCGGAGTAGCAATACAATCGTCAAATTTGCTGACGACACAGTGGTGGTGGGCCTGATCTCTGCCAACGACGAGAGGGCCTACCTGGAAGAGGTCAAGGTCCTGGCGGGATGGTGCCAGGAAAACAGCCTCTCCCTGAACGTCAGCAAAACAAAGGAGATGATTGTGGACTTCAGGAGGTCGGGGGTCAAGGACTACAGCCCCCTCAGCATCGACGGGGCACCGGTTGAGAGAGTCAACAGCTTTAAGTACCTCGGAGCCTACATATCCGAGGACTTGACATGGACCACACACATTAACAGTGTTGTGAAGAAGGCACGACAACGCCTCTACTTCCTCAGGCGCCTAAGGAAGTTCCAAGTCAGCCAGAAGATCCTTAAGAACTTCTACTCATGTACAATAGAGAGCATCTTGACCGGCAACATCACCTCCTGGTTTGGGAATAGCACTGCACAAGACCAAAGCAGACTACAAAGAGTGACACGTTCAGCCGAACGCACAATTGGAGGGGGGCTCCCCACCCTCCAGAACATTTACTACAAGCGTTGCAAGGGCAAGGCTAAGAGAATCATTAAAGACTCCAGTCACCCGAACAACTGCCTCTTTGAACTGCTGCCGTCAGGCAAGCGATACAGGAGTCTCAAGGCGAGCACAGAAAGACTCAGAAGAAGCTTCTATCCCCAGGCCATCAGGCTGCTAAACGAACAATGAATGAACACTACACAACAACAACCACCAAACGCACATAGCACACACATCCACACGCACACACTCACTTTAAACAAACACACTGTAGCACCCACTCCACACACTTATAGCACACATTCACTTTAAACAAACACACTGTAGCACCCACTCCCCACACTTTATATTTATGGATGAAGGATTGCACTACAACTCGTACACCTTACTGTAAATTGTACCTAAAATTGTACCTCATCCCATTTCTGCTTTGCACTAGATAGTACTGTACATTAGTACACTGCATAGTATTGTGTATTGTATATTATATGGTAACTCAGAACATTGTACATATGTCTATACCGAACACTGTGACCTCATTTTCTTCTTCTAAATTCATGCTATATTATGTTATTATGTTATTTGATACTATCTTGTCTAGCACAGTCTCTGGAGCGTAACAGTAAGAAGCATTTTGTATGAAAGTATTCTGTACTTCTGTATGACAACTATTAAAGAACTTGAACTTGAACTTGAACTCCGTGCTGCTGCCGACTTTAAATCAAATAGACCTGTGTCTGTGGGCAGTCGGCCCGACATTAATAAACAGCAGTCTGTTATAATCACATTTATGAGCTAACGAATTCCGTTATATTGGACATTTGTATTAATTATATCAAGCGAAGAACTGAGAAATTTGGCAGAGAGACGGCAACATTATCGTGGGTTTGCGTGATGTATATCTCCACCTAGTCCCAACGACTTGGTGCTGGTCATAATGTCCGGTGAAAACAACTCCCTCCAAGCACAACTTGACCACCCGAACCGTACCAAAACAGGCCAAAATTAAATAGCCCATGCGACGAACGATTCATTACATTCGTTTCATCGTTGCTCCACCAAGCAGCCGGTCCAACAATATCAGCGCGAGCGCCGCAGTTAGTTTGCAAGAAGCATCCAGCTGCAGACCCGCAGAGCAGCTTTCCAGGTCTGGGGACCGCACTGTGCCAGCAAAGCTGGTGGGTTCTGTGGGTCTGCAGCTGCATGCCTTCCGCAAATCCAGCAGCAAGCTCTCGCTGAGCGAAGCAACGACAACAAACGCAATGATTGTTTCGTTCATCGCATAGGCCACCCAACTCCAGCCCATCCAAATACAATTCAAATAATCAAACTGTGCCCAGAGGGAACTATTTTCACCGGACACTATGACCGGAGAGATTAAATTTGTCGGACTTCAACAGATTTTGCCAGTCAAATACCGGTAATTACCGGCTAACGGAAACGCTGGATGGGCTAATGTTAGCTGCTAACTAGTAATAAATAGGCTAAGCTAACTAGCGTTAGCGTAAGCTAACTAGCGCTAACCCTGGAAAACGCTCAAAGCGGACTCCACGACACCAGTTCAATTCGTGAGAAAAGGGGGGTGGGTTATATTGACAAGGCTTGACAACAGGGGTTCAAATATAACTTCATATTTATTGGTTATTTGTTTTTTCATATCAGCATCCAGTTTCCACCACCGTATGTTAAACTCTTCCTGTGTTGACGTTAGAGCGTGACATCATCGCTACGGCAGCTTACACGCTCAAAATGCAAACCGTAAACAAAACCCAGAGCGCACCAAGACTGCAGTGTGTACGCAAACCAGAGGGGGGAGAGGGAGGGGGGAAGTTCGCACCCAAGGACGGAACGAGGACGGAGCGGAGCTGATTCGACCCCGAATGGCAGTGAGAAAGCCCCTTATGAATTATGATTTTTCTTTGCATCTTTGACCGTGAATAACACCATGATAATAATGACCAGACATGAAAAACTGCCACTGATCTCGTTCAGTACCTTCTTGAGATAATGTGTACAAATCTAAGGAAATGAATAAAGGGAAGATGATTAAACAGCAGGTTTTGTAGATACAGTACTGAATTCTCCCATCTGGACCAATGCAATTTTAAATATTATTATAGAATAGCAGGCTTATAAATGACCTTATTATAGCCAATTCGCACATTTATGGATTGTGCCAAATCTTATATTTCTAATGCCCGAGTTCAATTTGGATTTAGTATCACCAGGCGTGCATAAGAACAGATAATGAAATCTACTGTATGTACAGTAGCTTTTAAATTTTTATCAGGGTGCAACCATTTTGAAACTAATTTCAAATCTAATTGTTGCTACATGCTAAAAATAGGGAAGAGAAACTAACTGCGCTTCAATATATGTCAATAACGTTAAGTGTTGTGGTTTATTATCCCGAATAATAAGAGATATTAAAAAAATGCATACAGAAGTAATTGGCTTGAAACCCCATAGAGGCTTTTGGGAAGTGTCATTCGGAAAAAATTCCAACGCTCATCGAAAGCTCTCTGTGACTTCCGCGAACTAAACAAGACCAAAACGAAAAATCTATCTAATAACACTTTAACCTATTGGTAAACTAGCGTATTGATGATAATATACATTATAACTGCTGTTGGTTATGATGTTTATACTTGAATACGGTTGACAAAAAAAACGATACGTTTGTCAAACAGTCCGGAGAGATTGATTTATGACGTCTATATGACGTCAGGCTTAAGAGGTTAACAATGCCCGTGGCCATCTTATGTTGGCACAACGCCAACGTCAACACTGGACTGAGCTTAACTCGATCTGCGCCATCCACGTATATATAGGCGTGTTTGCTCGCCAATCGTTGAGCGGCAATCACGTATATATACGTTATTTGGTCCGTTTTCCTTTTTTTTATTTTAATATTCTATTCAGTGTCACGGACCTCTATGTTACCGTTAAAAAGGCATACAGAGACCCTGTGAGTGCAGTACCGGCCAGATCTGGCTAGGTGGCAGTATCGCCCACCCTTTGAAACCCTGTTCCAGACTGTGTGTCACATCTAATCTCGTCCGGGTGGAGAATTTTGGTCCAGGCAAGTGTAGCGGTTCACCCGATCACATTGGACCGCATCCATGGCCCCTCGATGCATGTGTTGTGCCGGATTATGTCCGGGACCCGATGGACACCAATACTGGAAATCGCGATCAGACAATTGGAATATTCTTTTTGGAATACCCCCGATCAAAGGTAAGGACTATCTGACGTCAATTCCACCTTGATCCTACAATGATTTCATATCGATCCAGTCGATCAACGTATGTAGTGTTCAAAACGAATGCTGTTGATGACGATCAGAGCATCAAAAAACGTTCACATATCGCTCCATAGTGCCGTTTTCAGGAATTAGCCAGGATCACACTATACAATATTCACGACGGGATAACACGTGAACAAATTCATTCTTTTTCACATATTGAACTGTTTTTTTTTTTTTTTTTTTTTTTTTTTTTTTACTTACATTTTTATTAACATTTATAGACAAACAACACTTAGACAATACTTACAATGACATCCATAACACAACAATGGACTAACATGGGCCCCTTGAATATGGCTCCGTTCAGCCTCCCAGATCCCCATAAGAGGGACCTTCCGCCATCCACCCCTAGAAATAGGGCTCCCCACATCCCAGGTCCGTCCCACGCGGGGCCAAGCACTCAGCGACACGGGTCCCTTGAATTTAATTTATAGGAGAGAGGGAAGGTACTTCCCCCCCTAATCCCCCCGGCCCGGCGCCCAGACCGCCCAGGCCACGGCGGCCGAGGCCCTAGGAACCCCACCCATACCGATCCCACAACACGCAAGACCCCCCTCTCCCGGGTCGAAACGCCAGAACGATGGTCCCTCCCCCCGACATTCCCCCCCACTGAACTCATTCTTCCTTCTTTCTTTTGTCCTCGAATCTTCACTTTTGATTTCGTTTTGAATTGTTTTACTTCCTTTTTTTGATATTCATTGACCGGGAGCTCTTTCATGTCGAACTGTCTGTTGTTACTGTCAAATGAGCCATAGTATTGTCTCCATAGCTATAATATAGAATATAGATATAGCCCTGCAAACACCGCGACGCACAGTGAAAATGCCTATATAAAGCGTGGCGCATTTAATACAGGATGAGGATAATAGCTGGCAGAGAAAGAGTTAACCTGCAAGGGAAGCTTGCTTGTCTCCCTGCCGCTGTGCGTCATGTCTGTCAGATGGAATGAAACAACAAGGAAAGACAATGATACTGTGAGATGGACGGAAGGAAGGAAGGAAGGAAGGAAGGAAGGAAGGAAGGAAGGAAGGAAGGAAGGAAGGAAGGAAGGACGGAAGGACGGAAGGAGGGAAGGAGGGAAGGAAGGAAGGAAGGAAGGAAGGAAGGAAGGAAGGAAGGAAGGAGGGAAGGAGGGAAGGAGGGAAGGAGGGAGGGAGGGAGGACGGAAGGAAGGAGATCAGTATGTAAGGACACTTGGAGAAAGTAGGTTAGCTGTATCTGTCTGACACAGACCACTCGGTTGCCTGCTGTCATTCCAGACAGCGGGAGGCTACTAGGAGTGTCTCACGATCTCTGAGTGCTGACCTAGAATCAGTTCAAGATTCAAGAGTTCTGCCTATAGCAGGATTCCATGAGCCCCGCAGCTGGCGGTCTGAAATAGGTCATCCACCTTCTCAGATCTGGTGAGTGGAACGGGCAAGAAGGGGTCTGTTGTTGTCAATGAGAACTCGGAGGAGCAGGTCTGTTTCCAACTAAACTGCAGCGGTAGCTCAGACGCTCATCCTGTGGCAGGTTCCATTACAGACTTCTGACTCCGAATACTTGGTAAATGGACTGCATTCATGCAGCACTTTTATCCCTTCACACACCGACGGCAGAGGCGACCATGCGAGGTGCCGACCTGCTCGTCGGGAGCAGTTATGGGGTCGACACGCTGCCTGGGAGGAGCCGGAACGTGGAACCTTCCGATTACCAGACGAACCGCTCTAACCTCCTGAGCCACCATCGACCCCCAGACCGTGCGGTTAAAGTTACACTGTTGTATTGTTAAATGGAGGGTGAGGGGTTGTGGGGTTGGCGCCACGGTTTGGAGGAAAAAGAAGGAGGGGAGATATGGGTCGGAGCTTCCTGGGGGATCACCGGAGCCACCCTTTGATCTAGACACTCTCATTAATTATCCATAAACAACAGCGGGAACAAGAACAACAATTACCAACAAAACAACCGACTCTGAATCCTCCGTTAGGAAACGGAGAGAGTGAGAGATAGAGGAGAGGAGACACGATGATAACGGGGTCTGTGAATGGGGGGGGGGGGGGGGGGGGGGGGACAGAAGCACCCAAATACCATCTGTCATCGTCTTTGCCACGGCCCTGAGACACACCAGACACACAAACATATCGCTTCATGCAAATTAGAGGTGCTCTCGTCTCTTTTCCACGAGCGACGCCCGCTTTGAAGCGTTTTACACACGCTCCGAGGCGAAGGGCTCTTCCTCTGCCTCCGTCGCAGTTGCTTCTCATTAGTCGAGGGAATTACTCTCAGACTCACCGTCTGGCCCCGCTTCCCTTATTGTTCCGTTGTTCGTTAGGAGTAAAAGACGGTAAATCCAAAACTTCTTCAGATGGCAGAATATATTATTTTATTCTTCGCCGAGCTCGAGTGCTATCTATCCAAACAAACTTCTCTCTTCTCTGCGTCTAAGCCAACGCTTAACCTGCAAATGCCTCTCCGCTACCTCTCCGCTACCTCCGCTACCTATGCGCGTGGGAGCTAGACTGACATACTTCCACGTCACTTAAACGCATGGGTTGCAGTACACAGCCGAACCACTAGGTGGCTGTGCTGCGTTGTGTTGTACAAATGGCTATATTTTTGGACTTCCACGGTCAGTCTTTCCCTCAATTTGGTCCATTAATCATGTAGTTAATCACGATTGATCATGGAACGCTCCGACCAAGCTCCCGAGATGATAAATGGTAAATACGGAAGTACATCAGGCCCAGCCCAGGGCAGCGAGCCAATCACAGCTCTGCGCTGTCCACGTGAGCTTGTGACGATTTGACGCGCAGTATGTTTATGGCCCGCCCTCTAAGTTCATCCATCTTGTAATTGTAAGATAACATATTTAGACACAATGAGCCTCCTTTATCAAGTGGAATGCACAGGTATAATGTACATAGAGCTTCTTTTTCAAATTCTACTTTAAACTTGATTATAACGAGTCTTTGGAGGCAGTTAACATGCATACTTTGTGTTTTAAGTCAAATTGCGGCACAGTATTTTATTTGGTAAACCTTTGTCGTTATACATGATTCAATATTCTGACATGGCATCTTTATTGACCGTATTCACACAGCGGCCATTTTGCGACTCCCAACCTGAGCATGACATAAAAGAAAAATGGCCGTGAATATGGTGAATGGTGTAAGACCATTTTTAATTGTGTGTGTAAATGGTGTCATAAGCACGCAATGGCTTGTGAACTTCTACCGAGGCACCGTAGAGAGCGTACTGACGAGCTGTATCACCGTGTTGTACAGTATGGCAACACCACCAGTCAGGATAAAAAAGCCATCCAGAGGGTCAGCAGAAAAGATCATCGGTTGTTCACTGCCGTCCATCGAGGAGATCCATGAGTCCAGGTGTCTGAACAACGCCATCTCCATCATCCAGGACCACAACCACCCGGGACACCAGCTGTTCATTTATTATTATATTTATTTTTTACCCAGGGACAGTGCACATTAATCAACATCTTCAGTTTCCACATCAATGTAAATGTGCCAGAATTAGCTAATGAGCTAGTTTTCATCTGTAGTCCCTGCCTACCATGCATGTCTTCATGGTGTGGGAGGAAACCGGAGTACCCAGAGGAAACCCACGCAAACACGGGGAGAGAACATGCAAACGCCACACAGAAAGGCCCCCCTGCTGGGGTTCGAACCCAGGACCGTCTTGCTGTGAGGCAACAGTGCTAACCACTGTGCCACCGTGATGCCCTGTTCAACCCCCCTGAGATCCGGTCGCTGGTACCGCATCATACGAACAAACACAAACCGGTACAAGAACAGTTTCTACCTGATGAACAGTTAATCCGCTCATTACTGGACTCATTACTGGACTCAAATCCAGTAAAGTGGCTGAGTAAATGCTCAGCCATTTTGCATCAATATAATGTGCAATTATCTTTTAACTCTTCTAATGTGCACTTATTTTTATTTACTTATACTTATGTGTACTTATGTTATTGCACATACCGCGGACAGTTTATTGTATATAAATACCTGCCCTCCCCCCCAACTAGGTCTCTAGTTGTTAAACTTCTGCTATGGATATGCTAAAATACCCTGAAATGCGAGCTGACAAGTGTGTCCTTCAACACCATACTCGTTGAGTCACTTCACGTTCAGAGCAATAAGAGTGATGGACCGAGACATCAAGCGATGTGTGGCTGTCCAGCCCCTTCTGCAGCTCGATGGGCGACGCAGCAGGAGGCGCTTTTATGATGAGCTCAGTCTCAGTCATCCGCCGTATATATAGCCCGGCGTCTATCAACTCAAGTACTTTTCTCTCCTCGCTCCATCTGTCTCTCTCTCTGTCTCTGTCTCTCTCTCTCTCTCTCTCTCTCTCTCTCTCTCTCTCTCTCTCTCTCTCTCTCTGTCTCTGTCTCTCTCTCTCTGTCTCTGTCTCTGTCTCTGTCTCTGTCTCTGTCTCTGTCTCTGTCTCTCTCTCTATCTCTCTCTGTCTCTGTCTCTCTCTCTCTGTCTCTCTCTCTCCTCTCTCTCTGTTTCTCTCCCCTCTCTCTGTTTCTCTCTCCTCGCTCCATCTCTCTCTCTCCTCTCTCTCTCTCTCTCTCTCTCTCTCTCTCTCTCTCTCTCTCTCTCTCTCTCTCTCTCTCTCTCTCTCTCTCTCTCTCTCTCTCTCTCTCTCTCTCCCTCTCTCTCTCTCTCTCTCTCTCTCTCTCTCTCTCTCTCTCTCTCTCTCTCTCTCTCTCTCTCTCTCTCTCTCTCTCTCTCCTCTCTCTCTCTCTCTCCATTTTTCCCTCTCATCCACAAAGCCCCCCCCCCCCCATCTGAGTGGACAGCACAGCTTGTGATGTCTATATTGGTCCTCCTTCTCTCGGCTCGTGTCATTTCCTGTTTAGGGACGGCGAGGCTAAAGTGAGACAGTGAGAGAGGGACACTTCTTTAGTTTAGTTTATTTGACCATCATTACGATGCAGTACATCTTACAACAAGTCATGCGCAAAAAATGGCTCCATCTTTGCTCTACACCTTGGAGGATGCAGGTTTTGCGGAGTTAGATCTGGTTCCGTGGCTGTGTGATTCCCTAACACTAGGAAAATAGTTGCTAAAGTATTTTTTGTCTACACTGAGTAGACGAAGACAAAGGCTTTCTCTTCCCCCCTCCCACTCTCTCTCCCTCTCCTCTCCATCTCTTCTTTGCTTTTCACTATGTCCTCTCTCTCTTTTCTCTTTATCCCCCTGTTTGTCTCACTCTCTCCCCACCTGTCTCCCACCCTCCCTTGAGTTAGTTGTGCTCTCTCTCTTTCCCTCTGTATCTTGTTCTCACTGTGTCTCTACCACTCTCTCACTTTCCTTCTCTGTCTCTTGTTCTCTCTATCCCTCTCTCTCTTACTCTCTCACCCCCCTCTCTCTTTCTCTACCCCCCCCCCCCTCTCTAGGTTTCAGCCCAGCCAGAGCTTTCTCAGCTGTTTATTCAGCTCAGCTCAGCTCAGACACATTTAGAGAAAGGAGGAGAGAAAGAGAGAACTAGAGAAAAAGGGGCAGAGAGATTATGTTGAGGAGGGAGAGAAGAAGAGTGTGTATGTGTGTGTGTGCTTCTGTGGGAGTGTGTGTGTATGTGTACTGTACATGTGGATGCAATTTGTGTGTGTGTGTCTCAGGGTATCTACAGTGCGAGCATTTCACTCGCATTTGCCCCAAAACATTTATTTGTGTGAACCGGAAAAATCATTTAGGAGCACAGTGTGCGAGTAATAGTTTTGCGTAGTGGGCGTGTCAACGCACAATTGTCATTTCATAATAGACACAGAGCAGCGCGGACCTACTCTGTAACAACTCATCTCACAAGTCACATGTTACCTCACCCCACAGTGGTGTGTTCAGTTGGTACGTCCCAGCAGGGACCAGGATGTAAGCTATATGATGCCCATGTTATTGCTTGCAATACAGACGCACAGTTGACACACGCTCTATTCTCCTGTCTTGTTAATTCACACAAACGTCACGCTGTTTCTACAGTATGGGCAACGAAAACTCTGCGAGCAACGGGGTCCAATGGTCTAACATGCTTTGCATCCCCGCCATTCCTAAATACCCACGTCGCACTAAAAACGTTAACTAATGTTAGCTGCTAACTCTAACTAAGCTAACTACTGTAAGCTATCTCTGGGAACGCTTGGAGGCATACACAGCAGCTGTGACAGAATAATACAATTCTTTTTTATTATTTACGTTTCAATAGCGTTGAAATTATAATGAATTAAATAATTGTATAAAGAATTGTCCATGTTCTGTCATCTAATATATTTCATTACCTTTCCTATCTATATCTGTATCGAAGTCAAAATGTTGGTATTGTGACAACTGACAACACTACAACAATACAAAAGCAGCTTGACGGCCTATATTCTTTGCGTCTAGTAGGCATGGGCCAATGTGTGATTTTGGTGGTATGTGCTATTGCACAGATGTTTGTCCCTTAGTATGCACACGCACGCACGCACAGTATAAAACTCAGTAACACAGTGATACATTTTTTCAATTTAGGAGCACATGTGCTCCTTGGGGAAAAGATTAGTGTGGAGCCTTGTGTCTGCATGCGTTTTCATGTGTCTGGGTGCGAGCGTGTGTGTGTTGGTTTGTGTGTGTCTGTGGGATTGTGTGTTTGTGTGGCTGTGCGAGTGTGCGTGTGTATACAATCTGTATGTGTGTGTGTGCATGCGTGGGTGTATTTTTATCTTGGTGAGTAGGGGAGAATGAGAGGAGAACGAAAGGGAGTGGTGAGAGAGAGAGAGAGAGAGAAAGAGAGAGAGAGAGAGAGAGGCAGATAGAGAGAGAGAGGTGCCAGTTCTATTGAAGCGTGTATTAAAATTATAAATATATCAGCTATCTGAGGAAATATACATCAACCAACATATCAAACACATTAGCTAGTTATCAATGCAACAAATTGCAGATGATTCTGACATCTGAGGTAATAAATAACCAGCTTGAATGACGTTATGATGATGATCCCAAACTCAATGTCTGCCAAACTGAAGGTTTCAACACTTTCAACACCAATGTGCATTCACGTGATGACCCTTCCATCTTTTGTAGTTTCCCTGTCATGAACATGATCCCAGCAGTGCTAAGTAACGGTTGCATGCGTCCGGCAGCGTGGCTACATGGGTAGAGCTCCGGACTCATGATCGGAGGATCACCGGTGCAAGGTCCGATCAAGGCCGCTGTCCTTGTGTGGTGTTGTTGTCCAGCAGGGAGCACTCTGAGCAGGGAGCAGGGACTGTCTATTCTTCTGGTAGCAGGTGTTTCTAGTCTTGCACAAGGACCAATCAGCATGGGTTTTTAAATAAAGGGCAGCCGCAGGATTAATAACGTTACCTTTAGTTCGGCCAGAGAAACAAATATACTAATTAAAATGGTTGGACCTGCGAGATTCGTACTTTGTACTATGTAGGTTTGTATTTTAAATGTAAGGAGTAAAAAATATGTTTTTTTCCCTCTGAAATGTAATTGAGTAAAAGTACAAGTATACAAACTTAATAATACTTGAGTAAAGTACAAATCCCCCAAAGCAGTACTTAAGTATTGTAACAAAGTACAATTACTCAAGTACTTTACACCCCTGGTTTTGAGGCCTTTCTTGAAAGCATCCACAGTCTCTCAGGTAGTCAGGGAGAGCATTCCACAGACTGGGAGTGGAAGAGCAAAAAGCCTGATCTCCCATAGTGCAGAGATTGGTCCTTGGGCACTGGAGGAGAAGGAGATGGTGGTGATGGTGGATGAGCGAACTTGGTGTGGGGTGCCAATAATAATGGCTTCAGTTTTAGAACCGTTTAACTGTAAGAAGTTGTGCTTCATCCACGCCTTGGTCTCCTCAAGGCAGTGGATGGTGTTGTTGTCCAGCAGGGAGCACTCTGTTCTCTGGACCTGGTGGTGTTGTTGTCCAGCAGGGAGCACTCTGTCCTCTGGACCTGGTGGTGTTGTTGTCCAGCAGGGAGCACTCTGTTCTCTGGACCTGGTGGTGTTGTTGTCCAGCAGGGAGCACTCTGTCCTCTGGACCTGGTGGTGTTGTTGTCCAGCAGGGAGCACTCTGTCCTCTGGACCTGGTGGTGTTGTTGGCTAGCAGGGAGCACTCTGTCCTCTGGACCTGGTGGTGTTGTTGTCCAGCAGGGAGCACTCTGTCCTCTGGACCTGGTGGTGTTGTTGTCCAGCAGGGAGCACTCTGTCCTCTGGACCTGGTGGTGTTCTTGTTGTCCATCAGGGAGCACTCTGTCCTCTGGACCTGGTGGTGTTGTTGTCCAGCAGGGAGCACTCTGTCCTCTGGACCTGGTGGTGTTGTTATCCAGCAGGGAGCACTCTGTCCTCTGGATCTGGTGGTGTTCTTGTTGTCCATCAGGGAGCACTCTGTCCTCTGGACCTGGTGGTGTTGTTGTCCATCAGGGAGCACTCTGTCCTCTGGACCTGGTGGTGTTGTTGTCCAGCAGGGGGCACTCTGTCCTCTGTACCTGGTGGTGTTGTTATCCAGCAGGGAGCACTCTGTCCTCTGGACCTGGTGGTGTTGTTGTCCAGCAGGGAGCACTCTGTCCGCTGGACCTGGTGGTGTTGTTGTCCAGCAGGGGGCACTCTGTCCTCTGGACCTGGTGGTGTTGTTATCCAGCAGGGAGCACTCTGTCCTCTGGACCTGGTGGTGTTGTTATCCAGCAGGTAGCACTCTGTCCTCTGGACCTGGTGGTGTTGTTGTCCAGCAGGGAGCACTCTGTCCTCTGGACCTGGTGGTGTTGTTATCCAGCAGGTAGCACTGCTGCAGCTGTGAGTGCCGTCTTTCGAATGAGACGTTAAACTGAGGTACCGACTGAATTTAATCGTTAAAGAACCCAGGGCACGTGTTACAAACAGTAAGGGGTTCCCTGATGTTCTTGGCTAAATTCCCAATCAGGTCTCTGACATCAAGGTCACCTAATCATCCCTCCCCCCTTAATTGGCTGACATCAATCCCTGTCTCCTGAGCCGTTCAGCCATTGTGTAGTGTGATGTGTGCCTGGTGCCAGTGTATGGCAGCCATTGATCCTGCGTAGCCCAAGGTTGGATGCTACCAGTGGTGGTGAAGGAGGCAATTTCCACCCTACATTGTGCTTTGAGTCTAGAGTCTAGAGAAAAGCCCTATATAAATGCAATGATCATTCATACATCCCCTCCTCCGGGCCAGTCCCGACGTGCGTTGGTACCAGCCTTGGGCAGCAATGTGTTACTTAGCTGTCCGTTCAATAGCGGTCTGTTGTAAACTATGTTTTGCAACCATGAGAAATACTAAATTGAATTAGATGAAGCATCTGACACGGCAACATGACAATGTGAAAGCCCGTCCGCTGGGTATATTGTCGAGGAGATAGTTTGAGTAGATAATTTGAAGGCCACACTCGGAGAGGTAGTCTTTGTTTCCACCAGAGCTGACATCTGCACAGCTAACAACAGAAGCTAAACAGGTTGTACATAACATTTTCGAAGGGGGGTAAATAGAAAGAAACAGGTAATGTAATTAATTACTTTTTAAAGGAGTAATCAGTAATGAGTAACCAATTACACTTCCTGAGTAACTTGCCCAACACTGGTTGGTACACAAACAAGGCTTGATCCATACCCCATACCTCATTTTTGCATTTTAAAAAAGTTAGCATTTTGCATTGTTTGTATATTGTATATTTTGTATAGTGTTTGGACTTTATTCTTTTTACTTTTTTACTGTATGAAGCACATTCTCAGGGGGCTCATACAGAACCAAGCATTTCACTGTAATGTACATGTAGCCTACTTTTATATGTGACAAATAAAACAAAACTTGAACTTGATTCCCAAAACCTTAATCTCCCTCTCTGGTGCCTGATTTACTGCAGATTGATAAACCTAGATCTCTGGACAATCCGTGGGCAATCTGCTCATGCAGAGTTTGGGAGTAGGTGCGGAAAAGTGGGACTGGTCTCTCCGTATTCAGGAGACTAAAAGTCTATTGGATCATGTCTCCAGCACCCCCACAGCCGTAGCTACAACCACTTAATGTCAAGGCTCTCATCCACATTCATACATTTTCTCCCCCCGCTCTCTCCTCCATGAGCCCAATGTAACGTGGAAGTGCAGTGGTCTATAGGGCGACCAAATACACACGATCCAAATGCAGGGACAGCATGCCGATGTTGCGGGACAGTAAAGTAAAACTGAATACATGTGTAAAGAAATTATGTTTACATAATGTTTAGAGCATTGGATCTAAATATAACCATTTAGATTAGCTCATTTATTAGAGCATAGTAGGCTAAAGGCGACTGTAGAGTGCTATAGAAACACTGGGGGCTAAGGGGGGCTCAGCAGCTTTGGAGTTTCAGTCGACAGGCGAGATCCAAACCATTATTCTCTGCTACATCAACATGTTTTATGTTTGGGGTTTGATATTTTTAATGGTTGGACCTTTAGGTTTTGGCAGATATGTCTCATGAGATTGAATTAACAATGATCATAGGGCTGTATGTTACAATAGCTATTAGCTAGGCCAAATGGCACCAAAGCAGCAGAAACACTGTAGGACGAAACATGCATTGTAGGCTGATGCATCTTCATAGTTGTGACTAATGTTGGCATATAATGGCACCTTAATGTTACTTCTACCTACCTCTCCCAAAACATAATATGGTAAATCAAAGACAAAGGTTTCAAGTTTGTTTATTATTTGTCATAATAAAATACAGAATACTTTATGATATAATGCTTGTTTCTGTATGAGCCCCTGAGAGTGTGCTACTGTACATACAGTAAAAAAAGAAAAAAGTTATTAACACATTGAGTGCCACGCCCCTTCCGGGAAGTGACCTCTTCCTTGCAGTCCATTAAACCCATGTAAAACGTAGTTGTAGTTTGTAGAGCTAAACCTATATTTTATAGTATAGTTATGGGTCTAATAACGCCGTCGAGTCTCAGTGACTTGCTTCTGGTCAACGTGCAAAAAACAGATTCTTTTTTCATCCGTACATTTCCATTTTATACCGTTTTGAATATGAATATAGTTTGGGTGCTTCTGAGTCATTCCAGGGAAAAGACGCGAAAACTGCGTTTTTGTGTAATTCAATAAACACGTTGTCATTTTTCGCCTGATTATCGGATCTTCCTGAAATCAACGCTACATCATAATCATTATCCTTCCTCGTGCACGCATGCAATGTTGTTTAGACCGGCGCGCAGTAACAGTGAGGTACAATGCAGAAATGAGATGAGGTACAAAACTTAGGGTAGGGTGCAAATGAGGTATGAATGTAGTGCAAATCTCTTTAATAATAGATAGTACATATAAAGTAAGTCTCTAAAGTGAGTAAAGTGTTTGTTTAAAGTGAGTGTGTACATGTGGATGTGTGTGCAGTGAGTGTAGATGATGGGTTGTTACATACAGTAGTGTCATTGTCATTGAGCATCCTGGTGGCCGAAGGGGTTTCAGCACAGTGCTCCACTCCATCTGGGCCTTTTTTATTTTTTTTATCTCTACTTTTTCTCCACTTTTTTCTGTATTTTTCTCCCATCCCAATTTAGTCGTTATGCCAATTCCCCCCTCCCCTTCCTGGTCGTTGCACGCATTTTCCCCCCCACTTGCCGGTCTAGGGAGCCCTGAAGTCTTATCAGATGCTTCCTCCGATACATAGGAGACAGCCAGCAGCCTCTTTTCACCTGACAGCGAGGACTCTCACTGGGGAAGTGTAACGCGTGGGAGGATCACACTACCTTCCCCAGTTCCCTCCCTCGCTGTGCCGACCTGTAGGCGTCGCTGTTTACAACGACCAGGACCCACCCCACCGGCTTTCCACCCGCTGACACTGCCAATTGTGTCAGTATGGACGACCGACCAAGCCGGAGGTACCGCGGCAGCCGGATTCGATCCCACTGTCTCTGCGGTGGTAGACAGACGCTTAGTCCGCTGCGCTACCCGACCGCACCATCTGGGCCTTTTGATGGATTCATATTATTTCTGAGGCTGTCAAAATTAACGCGGTATTAGCGCGTTAACGCCTGATTCTATTAACGCCACTATTTTTTTTAACTCACGATTAACTTTCACGTTTTTTTTTTTTTTTTTACTTTAATTTTTTTTTTTTTTTTACTAGACTTCACTCAGGTGTATTATTGATTCTCTCATTGATACTATGTTTGTTTCTGAAGTGTGTGTGTGTGTGAGAGATAGAGATAGAGGGGGGTGAGAGAGATGAGGAAGGGGCAAGAGAGAAAGAGAGCTGGGAGAGTGTGTGTGGGAGAGAGAGAGGGGGGGTGTGTGATTACTCAGCCCTTGTGTGGGTGAATGTAACAAGTTCCTAACGTTTTCTTTCCCCTATTATTTCATGCACACTTTATTCATTGTTTTAAATTATTATTTTCTTTTAAGTTATTTTGTGCATCACTCTGTTTTGAATTTGATGCAAATTTGCAATGCATGAGGGTCATCCTTTTGTGTTAAATGGCTGCATAAAGCAAGCATTTGTTGACTCATGTTGATAAGAGTATTAAAACTTGGAACTTGAAAAAGATCTGTTTAAGGTAGATAAAAAAAAGAAAAGAAAAAAAATGCGATTAATTTGCGATTAATCGCGAGTTAACTATGGACAATCATGCGATTAATCAGATTAAATATTTTAATCGATTGACAGCACTAATTATTTCCTGCTGGACCGCACTGCTTCGAGTCTTCTGATGAAGAGCATGTTTATAAATCTCTTGGCATGTCGGAGAGAAATGCACTTCGACTTGAATCTCATTCTTCATGAGATCCATGTCGTATCCACTTCTCTGGTCCATGCATTGCACTGTAACACAGCGGTCTACTCCAACTGCATGCGACAACACAACGTGTGGTAGCCAGGAGAGAAGGCACTGGTAACAGTGGCAAGTAGAGATGGCTACCTGCAGAGCATTGGTGTATAGCCTAGCCTACCTGCAGTGCACTGGTGTATAGCCGCTGCCTAGGCTACCTGCAGGGCACTGGGGTATAGCCTAGCCTACCTGCGGGGCATTGGTGCATGGTTAGTGATTAATAACTAGACAAAACAATAAGAATGTATATATATTTAACATTTTATATATGAGTTCATTGAAATGCAGGACATTTTCTTCTGTTGCGGGACACTGGACAAAGGGCTAAATTGCTGACCTGCACAAATCGTGATCTTTGGACGCCCTATTTCTCGCAGCGGCCATTCTGGCTCGTCGTGGGTGGGTGGGTGGACGGGGGTGTAGCCATCGATATGGAGTGTTTGGCTGGCTGGGGCGGGTTGGGGTGGCTGCTCTGGGAGACAGGGTCTACCGTGTACACATGGATACTCTTGGGAGATTGTTTATTTATTTTACTTTCTTTTATTCCCCTTTGGGAATGATGGAAAGGTGAAGGAGGAGAAAAGATTTAATAAATAAAAGATAAATAAAAGATCGTAAAGGCATACTAAGTAGTTTCAGCCACTTGATGTCGCTAGAGCACCACCAAAACAATGGAACCTCTACCATCGAACGTATTTCCGATATCATATCAAGCTTAAAACTAAGAATGTTGTCGGAAACATATTTTAGGTTAAACTTTAGGTAGTGTAAGGGGCTGAGGGGAATGGTGATCAATGGATGCTATGTTCCTGCCTGTTGGCTCCCCCCAATGGAGAGAAGAAGACTGACAGCTGCACACATGCAGACCCACACACAGCTGTCTTTCAATTAGCAATCAGCATGCCTCTCAAAGAGGACAGACCAAGAACATCAGTGGGTGTCTTGGAATGGAGAGTGGGAGAGCTGTTGGGAGACAACCAAACTGTGAGTTAAACAGCCGGTAAGCCGGACAGCGGCCCGGCCTAGTTAAAGACTGGACTATAGAAAAGACAGTTAGGTGCTTCACTGGGAGCCAGTATGATTTTTGTTGGTTTCTTAATTTTCTGTTTTGTTTAAATAAATGCCCCTGGCCATTGCCCAGCGGGGAGCTAAAGCTGTTTGACTGTGTGTTTGATTATTTGTACAACCATATTGCACCTTCCACCTACCCCTGTCTGCTACCTTTGTTACAGTAGACAAAGGGAAAATTGACATGTGAACAAGCCGCTATTTTATTTCTGTAAACGGGAGCCGAGAACTATGGATGGGTACCGAATCAGGTTACTGACCAAATCACGAGTACTGATTCACGTGAGATCCGCTGGTGCCACATATATATTTTGTCCGATGACGTCAACGGTTCGTTTACCGCGAAACAAAACCTATGAAGTGTGCCGCACGTTCACGTCAACGTTCACACGCACAATACAGCTTACCTAGGATTTGACTTGATTCAACAACAAAGCAGTCGGGGCAATGGCAAGCCGAAAACGGTCGCAAGTGTTGTGACACTTTACAAAGCTAGATGCAGACAACGCTCGCTGCAATATTATATATATATATGGTAGGTAGATTACATTTTTAGAGACTAAAGTACCGAAAAAAGGTACCGTTGGGTACCGGTATCGATTCACAGGTACCGGTATCGGTTCAAATGGGAAAGGTACCCAACCCTACCGAGAACCACAGACTGCCCACTAGCAGTTTATCCAATCCGGTGCATTCCAATTAAAAACCAGGCAGAGTGAAAGGTTCTACTGGGTATTAAGTGATAATTGAGAGGGATTATGTCTGTATGAGTCTGTACATTTTTCTTTAGGGTAATTTCACTCATTATACCTATTAAATATGAAATCATCAAAAAGCTAAATCCTCTGACATAACCAGGTCCGAGCTCACGATAACAACTCCCAACCTACTTTCCAAATGCTCCCTGCGGTGTAGTCCTATGCCATCACGGTTGTATTTTTATTTTATTTTTAAATATTACATTTTTTGTGTGAAATGTGAGCGACGAGAGCCGGGCGATTGTGCCTTTAGGCAGCTTTGAACGGAGAGGAGGTAGCGAGATACAGCCCCACAAGTAGGAGCTAATGTAGTCCAGACCAACCTTTCAACAGGCATATTAAAACCTGGAGGGGAGAGAGAGAGAGAGAGAGAGAGAGATATTTATTAGAGCTGTCAAAATTAATGCTTTAATTTTGGAGATTAATAAAAAAAAATAAGCATTAAAATAAATTAATCTAGATGAATCTATAGAGTGAAAAATCTTCAATCTTAGCGCTGCGGATATAAGAAAGAGGTCTAGCTGAGTCAATGTTGATGGTTTTGTTGAACATTTGTATTTCACAGGAGAGAAACTGTATTCAAAGAAAGCTATTAAAATAGTCTTTTAATCTAAATTGATGATTTAATCTAAATTGATTTTACATTATATATATATATATATATTTTTTTTTTGAAAACCGATACAGATAATTTCCGATATCACATTTTAATGCCAATATCGGTAGGCCGATAATATGGGACATCCCTAATATATATATATATATATATATATATATATATATATATATATATATATATATATATATGAGAGAGAGAGAGAGAGAAAGACGGGAGAGAGAAAGACGGGAGAGAGAGAGAAAGACGGGAGAGTGAATGAATGTTCAAATCTGGTGGGTGTAGGCGTCCTGCCACTAGGCTTGGGCGGTATGACGGTATTAAGGTATACCAGGGTATTTAGAAATACCGACGGTATTGATTTTAAATACCGTCCGTCACTGTCAAAATCACAGATGCGCTTCAGTTTCGATAACAGTGAAACAGAGTTTTGAGTGTAGTGCACACACGCGCCAGCAGAGGGCGAGACCGCTCTAGTGGAGCGAGTGGGTCACAACGGTGTTCACGTTTTACGGTAATGTTGCGACAGTGCTGTGAAAATACCGTAAAGCGTTGTGACGAGAGCAGTGTTGTTGTGGAGCAACTCTGGAGCAAGCAAATAATCCGTCTCTTATTATATGTGAACTAAAGAGTACAAGGTTTACACAACAGCCCCCACCCGCCTTTTTATTGTATTTGTACCGTCCTGTACTATCCGCTGTCAGCTGTTTATCTCTCTCTGTGAGCTACTGAGCTTCAATAACTAGCGTTAGCTCACATTAAGTAGCGTTAGCTCTGCGGCTAATCTTAGATTACCCTGAACTAAATCAATGACTAGGTTATAAAGCATTCAAGTAGTTTTCACTGCACATAGAAGTAGCCAAACAACGGGAGCATATCACCAAAACCCAGGCAATTTCTAGCCCTTAAGGAATCAAATAGTCTGCCATGGCTATAGGCTAGATGCTAACGCTAAAACGGTGCAGGCTTCTACCGGTGCGGGACTACCATTCTGAGAGCTGACGATGATTTGTTTACTTGGTAACACGTAACCCCCCCCCCCCCCCCCCGCTGATGAAAATGAAAGTCATACCGTCAAATACCGTGCACCGGGGTATTATAACATAAAGGTTTGCCGGTGTGAAAAAAAGGATACCGCCCAAGCCTACCTGCCACCCCCACTCTAAACGGCTAATGGCACTGACTGAGTAATAGCAGCAGAGGTAAAAGAGGCTGACAGGAGAGAGAGAGAGAGACGGAGAGAGAGAGACACACACACAGAGAGGGAGAGAGAACGAGAGAGAGTGTTTAAGCTAATTGGGAGCACTAGCACATGGCCACGCGGTAAGCGCTCGAAATACACCCACCGTGAATGAACATATAGACATGTGCATGCGGGCACATACACACAAACATACATAAACACACACACTCATTATACACCACACACCACACACACAAACATACACTCACACACCATATAGACATGTGCATGCGAACACATACCAACATACATAGACACACACCAATTATGCACTCAATCGCACACACACACACACACACACACACACACACACACACACACACACACACACACACACACACACACACACACACACACACACACACACAGAGAGAGAGAGGCACGTCCGGAGAATGACAAACTGATTAGCTTCCTCTCCACGAGAATTAATTGGGTTCCTTCACGCTTAAAATTAATTCCCTCTCTTTTAATGTTCTATTTAAGAGTTACGGCAGGCCAAATAAATAGAGGTGATGAATGGCTTGTGAGCTGGGAACAGCGTCGTAACGTCTTGGTGGCAGCCGAGTGCCGCCAGGTGGAACCGAGTGGCTCTGTGGTCCGCGTTGCCCTCAGGAAAGCCGGCAGAGGTGACACGACCTCCGTGTGGGCTTGAAATGGCGCTTTCGCAGTGCAAATCAGTGTTGTTTAAGGTTGTGTGTGTGTGTGTGTGTGTGTGTGTCTGACTACGTGCAAGTCTGCATGTGAGAGAGAGTGAATACACACTTCGTTATCCTCATTCAGCCTCTGTGTCTGTTTAACTTAGTTTGTCCACTACCCTTCTGTATAAGAAAATAAGAATTTTGAGTTTTGCATGTCGAGAGGTCTGTGTGTTCTCCAGGCTTTATTCAGAGTTCTATTCAGAGATACCCTCATCTGCATGCTATTACTCTGCCGTCGCCTGGCTGATTCTTTGCAAATTCCCAGGTCTCATTATCACAACACTCAGCGATTATTTTTTCTTCTTTGATCCGAATTAATGGACAGAATGTTATGCATTATTTCCACTCGTTTAATAAAGAACAATCAGATATATTAATGAGTAATGAGAATGCAAAAAAAAAATTAACACATCGAACCGAATATCTATTATTGCTCATTATGTCCACAAGAGGGCAAACCAATACAACGGGAGACATAACTAGTAAAGGTAATGTTTATTTAAACTAAATAAATTACCTTTATGTTGATACCTACACCAGCATACTGCAGGGTGCGAACCATGGGTAAGCTGGGTGAGCCATTAGCTCCCCTAGCTCAGACATCAGCTCCCCTGAAAACATGATTTGTGAATTTTTGGGGGGTCTCTAAAATACTGACAATAAATGCTATTTTTGCCATGCATTTCTCATTTTTCTGTAATTTTCTGTATCGTCATCATCGTGTATAATAATAAATTTAGGCTATTTTGATGTATGATTAATGATTTGCGTGTAGTGGCTACTGGGACATAATTCACGGCATTCTAGCCTTTTGTGGTGTTTACTTCATCTCCCATGAACCTTAGCGGGGGATGACGTAGTTAAAGAGAGACAGTAAAATGGTACAAATTCAATAACTTGCGTGACTGCTCCCGTAACTGCTCCCACGGGTACCTCTCGGCGTGCCGAAGCTTTTCCTAAATCACTTCCATCATCGAAAATGAGGGGAAAAGGTTGGCTTGCGACCCTGAAAATGTCGCGTGATTTTAAAAACGCTGTATTAAGTGAGCCTATTATGGGCTCCACGCGAGCTTTCTACCCTGGGTACATCTGGGTGTCCCGCAACTTTTACTCATTCACATGTAGCCCCGAAAATGCTTAGAAAAGGAAAGCCGAAAGCATGGAATAAACTCGCCGAAACGGAAAAATGTCCCACGGGCGCGCCGTGATTCCGATCCGCGTGAAGATATTCACGGCCATAGAGGAGACCGTGGGACACCTTTTTGCAACCGGATATGTGTCTTGAATTTGCTCGCACGCGGCGCGGGAAATCGCGCAAGGAAAAATCTGACCAAAAATGAACCAATGCTCCAGCAGTATTACCCCCCCCCCCCCCCCCCCCCCCCCCCCGAGATCCCCCGAAAATCGTCGTATGGTTCGCACACTGGCATACTGTACATATAGAATAATGTATTCTCCCTCTCTCTCTTAGTACGTGTGGAGAGATTGGTGCTAGATTGATCTCGGAGCGAGATCAAATTAATGAAAGCTTACGGTATATAGAACGGACATTCACACACAGCAACAAGCCTCCGAGCAGGGTGTGATAAACATGGAACAATATCTTTTCCTTGACATGAAACAGGAAATAGTAATCAAACCATTGGGGACCTGCATGACGCTTCTGTCTATTCATTATTCAATATCTATTCAGTAAGCCTACAGTAGCCTATAGACTTGTGTAATGTTTTTGTTTAAATAAAATTAAGGCACACAATTCCTAGGAATGTGACTAAACAAAGAAGTTTTTATCCTGAGGGATGATTTACAATAAAGTGCTATTAAAAAAACTGAAAGGTTCTTTCTTGACACTAGAACTCCCAAAACGCTAGCGTTAGCATACAAAAGGAATGGTAGGCCAGCTGTAGCTTACATAGCTTGCATACAACTGTCTGGAGGTTCCCCAAGTTTTACATTTACATTACATAAAATGTTTCCACTGCATAGTACCTACTCGACTCGACTCTACTCGCTTACTTTTGGTACCTGGTACTTCGTTCGTACCCCCCTGTAGCTGGTCGTCATATCAAGGGCGCCGTGATGTCATCTTCAACCTGACACACACACACATATCGAAGCTAGCTATGAAACCAGTGCCTTATTAGCTAATGTATGCTACTGTAGCCGCAATGCTAACGGTTATAATTGGAAATCCCAGTCACATAAGCTAACAAAATTTGCTATCTTTTTGTGAGATTAAATTCTTTGTTCTTGGTGGTAAATTGTGTTGCTGTTTTTTTTCCATCAATAAATGCGCCAGAATACACTGTGAATGTATCTTTTTTGTTTGTTTATTGCACTTTGTTCTCGCTGCAAACAAATTATTAATGCTAATGTTTAGTAGTCGCAAGGCTATTTAAAGATGGCGGGTTTG